>NW_006271970.1:365669-403046 GCF_000225605.1 Cordyceps militaris CM01
AGCAATGGCGTAGTCCTCAACAGCGTTATCCTATTTCGAGGTCGAATTAGTACAGCTGTCCATCACCAGGGAAGGTTTTTATGGGCATACCAGGCGTGTGGGTGCAGCGATGGCGCCGCCAACGGCAAGCACGGCGATCAAAGAAAGCTTCATGGTGGTGGTATTGCAAAGTATCGAGAACGTTGATGAGAACTGATAGTGAGTAGCTGATCCATTCTTCGACACCGGTATGAAGCTCTGCTATATATGCATTGCAGATGCTTCCAGCAATCGTTCAGGTCACGTTACCTTGATAGCAGCAGTACTGTCGAAAAGGCGCGGCGCCAGACTTGTCCGAGTCGTACGGGCTGTCGGAGGTTCCTGTCATTGGCGCATCGCCATCTGCCTCCGATATATTGCGCCTCCGATACATTGCGCCTCCGATACATTGCATTGCGCCTCCGGTAGCTTGCGCCTCTGCTACCCTGCGCCAGTGTGTTGTGGCCAGTTGTGAAGTCTGGGCATGGGTAGCTGGGGAAGAGGCTCGAGCCAAAGTGACCCTGCGGGATTCGCTCCTCCACTGTAGGCTACAACACGTCTATCGCGATCGGGCACATAGTCATTGCAAAATGAGCCAGGATGTAGCAGAGCAGCTAGTTTATACAGGAGTCTCTGTCAAGTCGCAAAGAGTAGAAGGGGATTCAGCGGCTACGAACGGCGTACTCTTTTACTCCTCCGACCTTTTTAGGTCGTCTGTTCTCAAAATAAAGCGAAACTTCCGGGTGGATGGTCTCCCGGTGCTTGTTCCATGCCCAGGACCATCTGCTTGCACGTTGAACCGTCGAAAGACCTGTCGGATGCGCTGTCAGCTCAATGCCTACCTTGTTGACGCAGGCATCGCCGTCCGGCACTTACCTCAGCAACACTCTTATGCAGCTGGGCAAGCGCAAACCGTCTTGCCGCACACTTTCTGCCCCCGTAGCCAAAGTGAAACCCGTGCCTCTCCCAGTACCGTCGCTTTTCCGTGGACACTTCCAGCCAGCGCTCCGGCCGATAGATGCCTGCGTCCTCGCCGTACAGCACCTTGCTCCTGCCCATGACCCAAGGACTTGTGGACACGGAAACGCCAGGAGGGACATATTTTCCGTGCAGCTCCTGTCCCGTGTCTCGCGGAGACAGCCGCGGGAGCTGCGAGACGGTCGGCGCGAAGCGGAGCGCTTCTTGGATGCAGGCATGCAGATAAGGGAGGCTCTGTGCTTTCTCGTTGGACGTGATGTGGGCTTTGGACGGGATCGTGCCGAGGCGCTCGGCGTGTTTGAGCTCGAGGCTGAGCTTCTCCTGGACTGACTTGTCCTTGGAAATGAGAAAAATCACTGTCCAGAGGTTGAGAGGGGTCACAGAAGACCCGGCGAGCCTGCGTATACATTTCGAGTTTTAGTTTTGTAGTTATGATGCTCTCGTATGGGGCGACGACGACACGGAACGGTCAATGGTACTTACAGAGCGAAAAGGATCTCGGCTCCAATGTCCTTCAACGACATGCCATTGCCAGCAAAGTGCGACTCCAGCAAGGAGCTCAGGAGGCTTCCCTCGACCAGTGCGCCTCTGTTCAAATGCCCATTTTTGTCTATTGCCGAAGCAATGATGCAGTCTCTCTCCTTCATGAATACTCCAACGCCAGACTTATCGGTGGGGCGAGCCATGATCAAGTTCCTTCCGAGCCATGTGTTGCGCACATACCAAGAGACATTTTCCTGGATGGCGAGAAATTTCTGCCAGTCAAAGGTGTTGTCCTTGTTATGAAGCAGATTCCGCACGTCGGACTGTGATTCGATGAAACCTAGAGCCTTGCCGGTAATAAGCAGACTCACGGCATCGCTCGCCAGCCAGCTGCCATGGATATGTGTTAGATGGTGTGTCCTTGTGTCCTTTGGTATGAAATGGGACGCAGTCTTACCCTGCGCGCTCATAGAGGTCAACGCTATCATCCTGTGTCGTTCCCTGGTGCAAAAGCTCCAGCCAGCGAGTCAGCAGCTTATCCAAGCTAGGCTCAAACAGTCGGAGGTTCTGGTCCGAGTACTGGGAATACATGTCGGATTAGAACAGAGGTTTTCTGCCTCGTGACGGTCTACGCGACAGCAACACAGGAAGCGTCGAGGACACGGCTTACCGCAGTCGCAATGGCCTTTTTACTGGCTACATGATCTTCGTATTTCTGCAGATTAAAGGTCGCATCACTGTCAAAATTAGCGGCGAAGAAGTCGGATTTATCTGCCCGTCGACCGTACGCCACGGCAAGGAGCTCGTGGTCGTTGAAAATAAGGCCATTGGGGCTGTACCGCACAATCGGTCCTGCGGCAGTAGTCGTTGAGTCAGTACGGTGGGAAGATGGACGACGAAATTTCTTGTAATTTTTGGTGAATCTACCGTATTTCTCATGAAGCTTGATAAAGTTGTTTGGCATATCCGGTCGGAAGCTCCAGTAGGTTTGGTACAGACCGGATGCCGATGCCATAAACGGACCGGGGAAGTGGGACAGAGGATGAAGCCATCGCCTGTATACAACGAACGAAACCACAACCGCCACAACAAAGAGCAAGAGTTTCAGCATTTTAAGAGACGATTCAAGAAAATTCACTTCTAGAAGATGGACGATGATCCGAGAAACTTTGCCCTTCGCTGCTACACCGTACACCGTAGCCGCTGGTGTCCCGAGCTCACGGGTACCGCCGGCCGGCCGTACCTAGGAGGCGCCGGGATCTCATCTACAGGCGCCCAAAAGGGCTGCGCCTACATTAACTTGGACGATTTACTTGCGGGGTTTGCGGCACTCCTTTTCGCCGTCGCCGAAGACTAGGCCGCGGAGCAGTTCAATAAGTAGCGCTCAAGGAGATTGCTGCCAGTCGCTGCATTTGCCATGTATTGCAATATTCGCCACATGGATGGCCAATGACCGATGACCGGCTTTGTAAGGAACCATTGAATCGAATAACGACTCTCCCTATTACGCAGACGAGCCGGAAACCTGTGTTATACCACAGGTGGTACTATAGCCACACGCCCTATATCCAACTTGCGCGTTGTTATCGAACAGGGGGCGCAAACAAATTTTGCTCCGCTTGAAAATCTGTCAATCTAGACTCCGTTACCCCGCCAGATCGGCTTCGCAAACTCCCTCTGAACACTACGGTCACCCACTCACGACACGTGAAAGGCACCACGGAGAACACGGCATCAACTCGGGGGGCGGCGCCACAGCAAGTGCGAGAATGGTACTGCCCCCAAATCAATACGGATGAGGAGAGGACGCATGTGCTTGGTGCGAAAGCTGTACCAGGGCGGGGGAACGGCTGCATTTCACCTCTAGTGGCGCGGAGCCATGCAGAATGAGCTCGGCTTGCCCCATCCCAGAAAGCCGCGATGCTGATGGAATGGCGGCCCAGCGGAGGGGTTTCATCAATGGAAAACCGTAATGATTAAGACTCATCACGCCTATACCGAGCAGTGGCTCGGCTGTTTGGAGAAGGGCATACAAGCCGTTGACTCAGCTCGCCCCTGCCAGGCTTCAAATCCGATCCCTCACACGATGAATGTGCGGCGACGCATCTCTCATGCGTTCCCGCGTAGATGGATCGGACCTGTTCTCGGTCAGACTATGTCTAATCGATTCACATCAGATGGGGCGGGGGCTGATTTGATGGGGGGGTTCGGCGCTGCTCGGGCGGGCGGTCGGCCGCCTCCGCGTCTGCGACTTCCCGGTTTCTGTCGTTGGAGGGCAAGATCTACCCAATGCAGATTCCACACCCACTTGCGACTGCATCTCGTACGGCATCGCACGGCGTGGCTAGCGCCGGGACAGCTGCTGCGAGCCACCGTCCACGGCAGAGTACCCGTCCCTCCCCGGCCGCGCTCATCAGGTTCAGAGCCAAATCGCCAATGTCCCAAAGACACTCATCGCTATATGAAAGCCTCGGCACCTTGGTTAGCCTGTCAATGCTCGCACCGTAAGCTCTCGCTCCCATGGTGAACCAGCGCAGCAAGTCCGGCTGCTGGACCTGCCGGCTACGGCGCAAAAAGTGTCCCGAGGACGGCATGCCGTGCTCCAACTGCAAGGCGCGCGGCGTCGTCTGCCACGGCTACGGCCCACGTCCGGCCTGGAAAGACCGCGGGCAGCGCGAGCAGGAGGAGGTCGACCGGCTCCAGCTCCGGCGCCGGTCGCAGCAGACGCGCTGGCACGCGCAGCAGCTCTTCCAGCAGCAGCATCCGGAGCGTCCCCCTTACGCGGCGCAGGAAGCGTCCCAGGCGACGCCGGCGCACGACGACGACGACGTCTGCTTGTCGCCCTCGCTCGCTTTAGCCTCCCCCGACGAGACGGCGCTGGGGCCGTCGCCGCCGCCGTCGACGGACGCGCGCGAGGAGAGCGCCGACGAGTACGACTTCTCCGCCATGCTGGATCTGCAGCTCAGCCTGCCCAGCCTGCACACGCCGCCGTCCGTCATGTCGGGGCTGTGGGCGAGCGGCGTCGACGGGCTGTTGGTGTCGACGCCGGCCCTGTTCGACGCCTCGTCGGCGACGACGCTCAACAGCCAGGGCTCGGGCTCGCAGGGGGACGCCGCGTACTCGGCGCTGCCGGCGGCGGCACTCGGCGCCGCCGCCGCCTCCTTGCACATCAGCGCGCTGCAGGAGCGCGAGATTGAGCTCATGATGCAGTTTCTCGGACACGACTTTGGCAGGCTGCACCCCCGCGCGCAGGCCTGGTCCATGACGGACAAGGCCTGGCTGCTGTGGCTCCTGCATCGGTCGCCGACCTTCTTCTACACGGCGCTCAGCACGAGCGCCTACTTTGCGTTCCTCCAGACGCCGCCGCACGACGGCCGGCGCACCGAGCATTTTCGCGAGTACGACCACTTCCGGAACAGAGCCATGGAGCGCTACTGCCAGCTCCTCGACGCCGGCTGCCGGGGGGGCGTGCAGGGGGGGTCGGTCGGCTGGCAGACGCGCGAGACGGTGATATGCAGCGTGCAGCTGGCCATGCTCGAGGTGAGAAAAAGGTCCTCTCGGCCACGCGGGCGCAATGAAGGAGTCTGACAAAAGATGCTAGGCCCTGAGTGAGAACTTGAACGCCACTCTGACATATCTGGACTCGGCCTCGGACGCGCTGGCTAAGTGCTCCGAGGACCTCGTGTACATGGGTGAGCTCTCGCCGACCAAGCCGGCCGCTGTCCCCGCGGCCTCCCGCATGGAGCGTCGAACCGTCGAGTTCTTCACCTACAGCTTGATCCGGGTGCATGTCCTGCACTGCTCGTCCTGCCACGCCATGCCCGCCGCCGCGAGCCTCTACCGCCGTCTGCTTTCCTCGGGCCTGTCGGGCGACTCGTTTTTTCACGTCGCCGGCTTCCAGGCGTGGGCGCTCGTTGCGCTGCTCGACGCCGTCGGCGCCGCGCTCTGGAAGCAGGAGCAGGAGGCCCAGAACCGGCTGAGCATGCGAGAGCTGGTCGGCAAAGCCGACGACATGCTGTCCAACATTGAGCGTCAAATTCAGTAAGCATACTTTCCGCATGCAACTGCCTGGCAGCCGTCGTCTTACCAGAAGCAAAAGAGGGGCCAGCGATGCCCAGACGCTCATCTTCGCGTATGGTGTCTGCATCTACATCCATACCCTCACGTCCGGATGTCGCCCGGCGGTGCCAGAGATACACGACACGCTCGAACGGTCTGTGCCGCTGTGGGAGGCGTCCTCATTTGGCCACGGAGAGCTCAGGTCCATGTCGTGGGCCTTTTGCGTCTCTGCAAGCTTGGCTACGGGCCATCACCGCGCCGCGTTTTCCAACGTCTTGGCCGAGGCTGCCATGGTAGACCCTTCCTCGACCACAGTAGCCTGCCTGAGAGCGCTGAGCGAAGAGTGCTGGAAGATTCTGGACGGCGGAGGTGCGGACTGCAATTGGAGGTTGGTGATGCAGCACTTGAAGCCGAGTATATGGACAATCTTTATATAGAGGTGTTGAACAACTATGTAAGCCGTGCCAGGCAAAGTAATTGTAAACCGCATATTTCCATGTACGTCTCCGCCGCTCGTTACTGGGCCAGTTCAAAGACAGGAGCCCACACATCCATTGCCCTCACAGATGCACCACCCGAATACAGCTCCTTCTCTACTTCTTCTCTCAACTCCTGAACCACCGCGGCAATCTCCGCTTCCTGGTCCTTTGACAAGGCCGCGTCCGCGACTCGCTGCTGGAAGAGCGGCCCGAGCACATAGCGGACTTCAAACTGGCCCTCGAGCATGTCCTGTCCGGGAGTGATGAGCGTCTCTCTGGCGATCCTGTAGCCGGCCGCCTTGGCCGCGCGCAGAATGGCCTGCTGGTCGACGCCGGCGCGCACGTTTTGCTCGCGCACGCCGATGCGGGCCGCGGGCTTGTACCGGTAGTACAGCGCCTGCGCCGTCGTCGCCAGCACGTGGGCGGCCTGCGTCTCGCTAGACGGGGCGTACGACCACTCGGAGACGTAGACGGGCGATATGCCGGCGCCCTGCAGCGTCGTGAAGAGCGACTGGACCTGGCGCTCGTCGGGGAAGTAAAAGAGGCTCTGGCACAGGACGGCGCCGTCGAGGGGCCGGTCCGGCCGCTGGTCTGCGAGGAACGACGGGGCGTCGGCCTGGTAGAAGGATACGCGCGGGCCGAGCACGGACTGGCGGATATGGTCGTGCGCTTCGCGCATGGAAAATGGGTGCCCGTATTCCAATGGCGCGGGATCGATGGCAGAGACATGGCCGCGGTCGCCGACGACGGTGGCGAGCGCGAGAGAGGACTCGCCCTGTCCGCAGCCGATATCGACCAGATGGTCTCCCTCTCGCACTCCCCAGGTCTGTATCGTAGCCAGGCGCAGCTTGAGTCTTGGGATATGAAAGTTGTCTAGAAGCGCAGGGTTGTGCAGGAAGCTGGCTAGAAGCGTCTTAATCGTCGCATCTGAGCCATTGACCACGATGGGTGTGCCGGTCACAGTGCAGTCGTCCGCGGTAGTCATTCTGGCAAGTCGGTGAGGGTTTTCAAAGGAATGTCCGATGGAGTTATATTCTCTCTTCTTCTTCGTCTTCATTCTTCTTCTTTTAAGCTCCGAAAGCGGTGAGCCTGCATGTTTGGTGGCATAATTGCACCGCGGCCTTCCTTCCTCCTTGATTGCCGCAAGCGGACGCGTCAAAATAGCCGTAAACTCCCGGAGCTATGCAGTACGGAGAGGGAGCTTTCCTCATCCTTCTAGTGTCACCTGGAATGTCCGACTTCTGTCTTGCGCAATCGCAAGAAGCTCAATCCCTACCTTACGTTGCAAACCCGTCACTTTGATCCATAGCCTCTACAATGAGTATCGCAAAGCCCGTTCACTTCTTCGACATTGATTCTATTCTTCCAGGTATTTACCTTGCCATTATTCGTTCTGCATGGGAAACCTGTACTGTTGAAACTAACTCGCCTAGGGCCTATGAGATCATGGTCTTCCACCACGCTGAAGATTCGGATGGTCTTGAACTACAAAAAGATTCCCTATGTGCAGAGCTTCATATCATATCCTGACATCGCTCCTCTTCTTGAAAGCTTCTCCATCAAACCGCACAGCGAGGGCCGTGTGCAGTATACCCTTCCAGCCATCCGCCACCCGACATCCATCACTACCAATCCTGCAGGTGCCATGATGGAGTCTCTTACCATCGCGCACCATCTTGATACTCTAGTCCCATCGCCGCCTTTGTTCCCTTCGGGCGCGGCAAGCTACGCGCTTGCCCTTGCCACGGAGAAGCTGATGCTACGGGCCGCCAAGGAGGCGCTCTTCGTCTTGCTCCCCAAAGCGGGCGACGTCCTGGACGATCGCGGCAAGGAGTACTTTTTAAGGACACGCGCCGAGTGGTTTGGAAAGCCCCTGGCAGAGCTCGCAGTGACTGACGAAGAGGGTAAGAGGCGCGCAATCGACGCCATGAAGGCAGAACTGGACATTTTCTTGAAGATGCTCACTGGAGCACAAGGTAAAAAGGGACCGTTCTTGGAGGGGGAGGTTGCTGGTTATGCGGACTTCATCTTGGTCACGTTCTTGTCTTGGAGTCACCGGGTAGACATGGACATTTGGAGAGAAACCATGGAGATGGGGAATGGCGAGTTTCGGGCTCTCTGGGATGCCTGCGTACCCTGGATGGAAGGCCAAGGCGAAGAAGTCGACGCTAATTATTTGCAAGACTAGAGGGCGATTTTGCTATGCAACCAAGTCTATAGTAGCACCATCTCGACCATTCATAAAGTGATGCGTGCTCAGCCGCATGCCCAACATTCGGGCGCCATCACGCAGCAAGTGGCTTCACCCTACATGACCGTACGACTGCCGTCTTGTACAGCGAGTGGCAGTCCATCGCAGTGCCCGCATCCCGTATCAAATTCCATGGTAGTATTGAATGCGGCGCTGCGTATTTTGGTGGCGCCGGACTGCTCTGGACTTCCGTATTGGGCGCCAACGCATGTTTGGCGCAGACGTGCTATTTGGCGCCGCGCCAAATAGCCTGCATTCAGACGGAAGCCATGGCGACGAGAAAGAGAGGTACTGTAAATGGAATGAATGTGGGAGAGGGGCTAGTGAGCTCGTGCGGGATGCAGAATGCAGCATGCCGAGGAACACGTCGTGCCATTGCCAGCCAGCCGGTCAAGGACTTTCTTCGGTTTGTCCTTGAAGAAGCTCGTCGACAATTTCTCGATTTGTCAGCGTGTCTAGCCTCAGTTGATTGAACATCACTTTCATTTTCCGCATTCACACGCGATAATGGGGAAGACAAGTAGTGGCCATGTCGCGATTGCAGACACCACGAAGCAGTCCTGTCCGCGATCCGGCGTTGGGCGTGCAAGTCTCGCCCTGTATCGGGTTGCCCCATATAAGATCCTGGCTGCCGTTTGTGCCCTCTTTGTGATATTTCATAACTTTTCAGCATTGTCCTCGTCGCCGACTTGTCCGCACTCCCGGGTCTGGTGCAAGCCGGCACGGCACGGCGCCGTGGTCAGCGAAAGTGCTCTCTGTAGTCACCATGGGGCAGCCATGATGAAGGTGGGCGGCAATGCTGCCGATGCGGTATGGAAACAATAAACGTGAAAACCTTTCAGAGTGAGATTGATTTGCTCGGACAGGTGGTGGCGACGAGTTTCTGCCTCGGCGTGGTCGGTACGTGCTTCTGCTCACAGTTGGAACCCCCCCCCCCTGGACAAGTACTTGACTGATGACGGATGACCCCTTGCACAGCAATGTACCACAGCGGAATCGGCGGCGGCGGTTTCATACTCGTGAGGGATCCTACCGGCTCCTTTGAGTTTTTGGATTTCCGCGAGACGGCGCCTGCCTTGTCTACCACGGACATGTTTGCTCATGCAGATGCGTCGAGCAATTTAGGCCTAAAAAGGTGAGCTTCTGACTTTCCCGCATTCGCTCCGAACAGCAGAACGGCTCATAAAGCGTCAGTGGTGTACCTGGTGAGCTGAGAGGCTTGGAGCACCTTCACCGGAAATACGGCGCCCTACAGTGGTCAACCGTCCTGGGGCCTGCCATTCATCTGGCGAGGCACGGTTTTCCCGTGACAAGAGATCTCCTTCGCTACATGAATTACGCCACTGAAGAAAGCGGAGAGGACTTCCTCAGCACCCATCCCGACTGGTCCGTCGACTTTGCCCCCAACGGTTGCCGGCTCCGTCTCGGGGACACGATGACACGGAAGCGCTACGCGGCCACGCTGGAGCAAATCGCCTTGCACGGGCCTGACGTTTTGTACTCCGGTAATCTTGGGCGGCAGCTCGTTGCGACCGTGGAGACGGCCGGGGGCATCATGACGATGGAGGACCTGCGAGACTACAAGGCGGTCGTCCGGAACTGGTCCGAGACCGAGTACCGGGGCCATCGTGTCGTGACCACCACGGCACCGTCGAGTGGAATCGTCGTGGCCAATATTCTCAAGGTGCTCAACACGTATGATGGTTTGTTCGCGCCCGAGAATGTGAATTTGAGTACGCATCGCCTGGACGAGGCGATGCGCTTTGCATATGGTCTGGTTAGTGTCTGTCTCACTGCAGTGTGAAGGGCTAGGTGCTAACGAGACGCTTAAGAGGACAAAATTGGGTGACCCAGACTTTGTAGAAGGCATGCAAGAATACCAGGATTTCATGATACGCCAGTCGACTGCGGACGGCATTCGTCGGCGTATACTGGATACACAGACACATAACGTATCCGAATACAATCCCGATGGCATCGAGAGTATCGACACGTAAGTCCTTTTTTTTGTCCGACACTGCATCTTCCAGCAGTTGGATCGTATTGCATCTGCTCAATCACTCATCGCTTAGTGACTGTCTCCAAGACGCTGATTTGCGCCATGTAGGCCAGGTACATCACACATGGCCAGCGTGGATTCGTCTGGGCTGGCCATCTCTGCCACGACGTCCATCAATCACCTCTTCGGGAGCCACGTCATGGTTCCTGAAAGTGGCATCATTTTGAACAACGAACTGGATGGTATGTGCTGGTCCCGTCAAGCAGAGACACCGGTCGGCGTAACTAACCCACGCCCTGCGCAGATTTCTCACGCCCAAACGCCTCCGCCTCGTTTGGGTACTGTCCCTCGCGCGCGAATTTTATAGAACCGGGCAAGCGTCCGTTCTCGTCCATGGCGCCCTCCATGGTGCTGCGTCCGGACGGGTCGCTGTTCATGATTGCCGGCGCCGCGGGCGGCAGCTTCATCACAACGGCGACGACGCAAACCATTCTTGCGGCCCTGGACGAGGGCTTGTCGGCAGCTGAGATCCTGGCCAAGCCACGCCTCCACGACCAGCTGGTCCCGAACCATGTCGTTTTCGAGACGCTGTACGACAACGCAACGGTTGACTTTATGCGGCGCCTCGGCCACGAGGTGGTATTTATCCCGCCCATAGCCAGCATGGCGCATGCTATTCTACTACGGCCTGATGGCCGGTATGATGTCGCTGCAGAGCCTAGACAGCAGGATTCCGGGGGTGCTGTGGTGTAGGCCGGTTTGAACACAGTGTGTCCAGGGATATAGTTACTGTCGGAACTACTTTGTAGAGCGCTGTTTCTGTGCGATGACAGGCAATCAAGGAGCTAGAAATATCCCAGCTGGGTACAGAGTACGGAGTATAGTGTCGTGGAAGAAAAGGGTCACCCGGGTCCATACGTAATCGTCCCTATCATGCGAGCGTGACATATTCGGGCCACCGCCTCAGCCTCTGGGGGTCGCGTGGCTACGACATGTTTCCTCGGGCAGCGATGCCTTGTGGCCGCTGCCGCCGATCCGTTCTTGGCCAAGACGATACAAGCTGTCTCGCATGTGAGGGGAGAATGGGGCAGTAGCAGGAGGGGGGGGGCGGTAAGGGGCGGAGAGGGATAAGCTCAGCAGTGCTGCATGTCAGGGGCTGGACACATTTCCTCGTCCCATGTGTGTAGCCTCGGAAAGATCAGGATCTCGCGGGTTTGCATCAGGTCAAGATGGCGGGTGCCTGTCTTGTTCGGCCTGCGCTGGACTGAATACACGCTTCCCACAGCAGCAACGCACTATGGGCAGGCAGGCTGGGCCGTCAGGCTTCGCAGGTAGAGAAAAGATGCGACGATGAATTTGGGGGTCAATTCTGAAGATAATAATAGGTGCCAAGTTGCCGTGTGTGAGTGGAGAAGCCGGCTTGGTATGACCAAAAAGAATGCTTCCGAAAAAAGCCTCCCCTCCTGATAAACCGCCATACATATAACTAGTATGATTCACACTATGCCGAATGACGGTCAAATGCATGGCCGCCCATACGCATACACATGTCTGGCACAGCGAGAGGTGCATGCACACGCAACACACAATGAGGACGCACTACAGATTACAACACACATGAATACACCGCCGCCATGCCGCCGCCGCCGTTTGCATGCGTCAGCGCAGCCTTCTGCGTCTCTTGTCCGCTCAAAGGAACAGCACCATCGTCTACTTCTCAACAATCACCTACTCCTTCCCAGAAGCCTACTTTCTGCACCTTTGATGAGAAATCGCCCCAAGACGTAGCAGAGACGCAGCGACAACGAGCACGCGCTACACATACATCATCCCAACCATGCTCGGCGCAGAGAATCGGCCGCGACGCGCATTCCCGGCATGGCACGACCATGGCAAGGACACGGAGGAATCACCGCTGCTTCTCCCGACATCACCGTCCGACGCGGCAAGAAGCTCCGGCACCGCCAGTCCGCGACCGCGCGCCGCGCCCACCCACCTGACTGTCACCCTCGCCGCCAGCGCCCTCATCCTGATACTCGACGTCGTCGCCAGTGTGCCCATGACGCCCCGGCTCGTCATCTTTGAGCAAATCATATGCCGCACTCATTATCGGGCGTGGGGGCGCGACGATGCCATGGGCGACTGCAAGGTCGCACCCGTCCAGGCTGAGCTGGCCCTGGTCAACGGGTGGAAAGAAACGTTTGACACTGTCCCGGGTGCGCCGCTTCCATTTTCTCCGCTGCCATGGTCGTCTCTTGTGCCATCATGCTAACCTCAGTGCCGCGTTTCATCAGGCATCCTCGTCTCTATTCCTTACGGTATTCTAGCAGATCACATCGGACGCACAAACGTTCTCATGTTGGCTCTCTTTGGCACCCTGCTGAGTGAGTGCTGGATAGCCATTGTTTGTAAGTACCCCCCTGTGCTCTGTCTCAATTTTTTGGAATTCCTTTTTGCTTTTTTTGTCCCCTCTTCATGGCGACCTTTCGCGCGGGGTGGTGCTGCGCAAAGCGCGGCTCGGGCTTACACAAACAGGCTGGCTACCCCAGACCCTCCCGCTGCGCAGTTTGTGGCTCTCCGGCGCCTTTCAGCTCATCGGCGGCGGCGGCGCGACCATGACGTCCATGTGTTATACCATGATTGCCGACATGTGTGCGCCGGAGCAAAGGTACGTGCCCTGTTCCTGTGTGTGCTCAGGTGTCAGCCATACCAACAGCTGGCTGACTGGAATTCATGGTCTATTTTATAAAGAACCGCCGCCTTTTCCTACGTTCACGCCGCAGTCTTGCTGTCGGAAATGGTTTCTATACCCCTCGGCTCAGCCTTTTTGTCCATCAATCCCTGGATACCAGTTCTCGGTAGCATTGGCGCCCTGGCAGCAACTTTAATCGTGGTAGTACTGTCTTTCGGTCGCTTCCTTCCTTCCTCGCCCGCAAAATACCAGTCGATACCCGACAACGACACTGAGAGCAATGTGAATGATGGTACAGATACGCACATCAATTCTGAAAACGGTTCCGCCACATCCAGTCTCGACCATCGGCAGAAACCTGCCGTCTCGAAGCGTACCCGTGGCTTCGGCCCCTGGCTATCAAAGGATGTATTTCTGATGCTCATCGCGTTCTTCTGCTGCCAGCTTAGTCGTCAATTCTCAAGCGTGCTTCTCCAGTTCAGCTCCTTCAAGTTCCACTGGGACTATGCAAAGGTTCGACTATCCCACCCCCGCACGAGCGGCCTGCAACGATCTTCGCTCTAACACGTCTGCTTTCTTTAGGCTTCCTACCTTCTTCCTCTCCGCGCGGGAATCAACCTCGTCGTGCTATTTTACGTGGTACCGAAGCTCCTCCGGTACTTGACCTGCAAAAGGGGTCTCGTCCAGTGGAAGGCAGACAAGTACGTCACGTTTATTAGCAGTGTCTGCCTAACTATCGGATCCATCTTGATCTTCCTTTCGTCGCATCCTCTTGGTGCCGTGATAGGACAAAGCTTCATCGCCCTGGGCTTCACCTTTACCGTCACGGCTCGCAGCTTACTCACGGCCATGGTTGAGCCGCGATATGTGAGCTTGCTCTACACCAGTGTCACGTCGGTCACCTATGCTGGCCTTGTCGTTGGGGGGCCGGTTTTTGCAGCAGCCTTCCAGTGGGGGCTGAAGATTGGGGGGATTTGGATTGGAATGCCATTTCTTGTCACTACTGCTCTGTTTCTTATTATAACTGTCATAGTCTACGTAGTCAGAGTAAACTAAATGGAACAGAAGTAACAAGTGTTGAATACTTCCGATCATTTTTTTTCCTCTACCAGGTGGCGGACTCACTATGCTGAGCCTCAGGGCCTACCTACATCACATTCACACTGCATCATGTGATCTATGTATGCTATATTGTCCCGTTCAGCACGGCGCGGCGTTTCAGGGGTAACAAGCGGCAACTTGCATCTCTCACAATGGAACCAGCGGATTATGAAGGGCTACAGGTGAATTACGACGCCTATGATACCGGCCCGGAGCATATAGCCTACGATACAGGACCCGAGTATATCGCCCATGATAAGTCTTCCCCAGAGGCGCATCCTTGCAGCACAAGCCAAGTCCATCAGCATAGTGGCAAAGAAGGTAGATCCATCTGCGGGCTGAGCCGAGCTCAATTCATCGCGTTGGTGATTCTTTTGGTCGTCGCTGTCGCCGCTGGCGTGGGAGGCGGCGTTGGCGGCGCACTTGGGGGCAGGAAGTTGTTTTCAAGCAACGACGGCACGGCAAGGTTGACTAAATCTATTCCTCGGGACACGGAGGAGATTCTCAGGCTAACGATGAAGAAGTAGCACGTCCACCTCGGTCGGAACGACAGCAACCCCAGCTACCTCGTCCCCAGAAAGCTCCGCGAGCCCTACCAACCAAAGAATAGGCAGCTATAATTGTCCCGCAGACAACAACACAATTTACAGGTCATCATCGACCCGTCCGCTGCTCTTTCTACGACTCTGCGACTTGGACTACCCTGCCGGCTCTGAGGGGGTTGGCCGAGGCGTGGTGGTGGACTTGCGTGCAACAAACACCACTTCCTTGGAGGCGTGCATTGATCAGTGCGCCTTTGATTTTTTAAACTTATCAAACTGCACCGCTGTAACGTACAGCGCAAGCACAATTTTGGCTACAGACAGGAGTAGCAGGGGAAACTGTTTGTTGAAAGATCAGTTGGCTAAATTGCCTGTTCGAGATGGAAATAGGCAGTTTCAGAGTGCCTTTTTAGTAGATTTGTCGGGCCTAAAATATTTGCCGAACCTCCATAGATAATTATCAAATAAGAAGGTAGCTAGTGACTATTAGGGTGGCTAGTGTAGTACCTAGACGCTAAAGCCGGCTTTTCTATACTAATTTATATAGCAGGTAAGGAAATACTATCTAGCCCTTACTACCTACTACTTACTACCTACTATCTACTACTATTAAGTTAGCTAGTACTATAGTACTTATACTATTATTAAGCTAAGATCTATAGTTTTTTATATAGGTATTACATCGCTTTATTAGAAAGCTATTAAGAATCTCTTATAATTAATAATTTTAACCTTTATTAGGTATAGCCTAATTTTAAAAGTTTATTTCTTTTATAATTATTTTTAATCCTATTAATTAAGGGTTAAGGTAGTATATAGCGTAAAAATAAGTAGCTACTAATAGGATACTTCCTTTCTAGAATAGGTATATTTAAAGCTAATTTAAGTAAATATTAGCTAAAATATACTTCTTAATAGCTACTATAAAGGCTTATAAAGCCTTCCTTATTATAAAGGTATAGCTAATAATACCTAATACTATATTTACTATATTAATATTAATAGGCTCTTTATTAGCCTAAATTAATAATATAGATAACCTAACTAACCTATTATTAGTATTTATAGATTTAATAAATCTTAAGAATCTTTATAAGCCTAGAATAGTAGCTTTATAAGCCTATTAGTATATAAATTTTAGTATTAAAACCTATAGAGGTGTCTCTAATAATAATAAGGATGGCGGCCTTATACTAGGTATAAAGTACTTTACTATTCCTAGGATGTTAACCCTATAGAACACACTAATAATTAGTGGGCGTTATGGTATCGGCGTTAAGCTATAGTAACCTACTTTTTTATTCATCAATTATCTATAGCGAGCCTAGCTCCGATTCAGGATGCATTCTCACAGGCTGTGTTGGTGTGTGCTGGATAATTTGACCCAGGGTTTAACGTAGAGGCTAGTCAGATTTTCAAGGCAAATTCATTCTCGGAGCAATATGGTTGCCATCGAGTTGCGTTTGAATGGTATAGTCTTGTGCAAATACATGTTATCCAAGAAGTTCCTGGATTATGCACGCAGATCCATGATTGTGCAGCTGCCAGCTGCCAACTTGGCGCTCCACCGCAGCAAACGCAGCACCAACATCACCAACTCCCAAACGCCAACCAGGTAGTTACTTCATATTCATCTTCTAGATACCGTCACTACCCAATCTGGACCTCTTTGCACAACTCCTCATTGCACCAATCTGCAACTGGTCTTAGCCGCCATTACGTCGCGTCGCGCCCCACCGTTCGCTGCGGCTCCGGCATCAACAGTGGTTCAGACGAGCTCCAAAAAAACCGTAGAGGACAACAAGCTGGACCCCGACCACCAACCGACCGACTCCCAGCCCGGCAGCATCGCCACTCTCCCAAGCCAACGCACATGATTCCGTCCTCGTAAAAGCCCGTTGGCAAAGCTCCAGTGCCGCGCGAAACCGACGACGAACCCCTACGACACAAGCGCGAACCGCACAATCCACCCACACAGCACGCACACATATGGAGGAGCAACCATCATCGCCGTCGCAGCAGCAGCCCCGCGCCGCCGCGACGACGAACCCCTTTGCGCAGCCGAAGCGCAAAATGGGCCCGATGGAAAAAGCCGCCCGCAAGGCGCTACGCGAGGACCACGCCCGGCGGCAGGCCGAGGACGCCGAGCGCCTCCTGCGCGAGCCGCTACCCAAGTACGTGCCGAAACCCGTCGCGGGGTGCCACGTCTTCTTCCACCCGGACCTGGGCATCGGCGGCGCCGAGCGGCTCGTTGTCGACGCCGCCGTCGGCCTCCAGGACAAGGGCGCCAAGGTCGTCATCTACACCAACTACTGCGACCCCCACCACTGCTTTGACGAGTGCCGCAATGGTAAGCCCGCCCTCCCATCTCTTCGCCATGGGCCGCCATCCAGTCTAACACTGCTTCAGGTACTCTCGACGTCCGCGTCAAGGGCTCCTGGCTCATCCCGCGCTCCTTTTTCGGGCGCTTCACTATTCTCTGCGCCATCCTGCGGCAGGTCCACCTCCTACTGCACATCTGGCTCACCGGCGAGCTCGAGGATCTCAAACCCGCCATCTTCATCGTCGACCAGCTGTCCGCGGGCCTGCCGTGGCTGCGCCTGCTGGTCTCTCCCAAGACGGGCATCGTCTTTTACTGCCACTTTCCCGACCTGCTCCTCGTTCAGGGCCGCCACGCCTCCCTGCTTAAACGCCTCTACCGCATCCCCTTTGACCGTCTTGAGGAGTGGTCCATGGGTTTCGCCGACGCCGTCGCCCTCAACTCCAACTTTACAAAGTCCATCGTCCAGCTCACCTGGCCCGAGCTTCTCGAGCACACCACCGCCCGCGTCATCTACCCCTGCGTCGACACCGAGTCGAAAGAGGACGACCTCACCGACGACGGGCCTCCACTCTTCCCCAACGGCGACCGCGTGCTCCTCAGCATCAACCGCTTTGAGCGCAAAAAGGACATTGGCCTCGCCATCCGCGCCTTTGCCAGTATCCCCGACAATGAGCGCCGCGGAGTGCGCCTTGTTATCGCCGGCGGCTACGACCGCCGCGTCGCGGAGAACGTAGAGTACCACCGCGAGCTCGAGTCCCTCGCCAACGAGTGCCAGCTCGCCCACGACACCATCAACACGGCCGACAACCCGACCGCGCGCCAGCCCGGCGACACGTCCGCGCCCGTGCTCTTCCTCCTCTCCGTGCCCCACGACCTCAAGCGGCGGCTGCTGCGCGCCGCCGCCCTGCTCGTCTACACGCCGGCCAATGAGCACTTTGGCATCGTCCCCCTCGAGGCCATGCTCGCGCAGGTGCCCGTGCTCGCCGCGAACACCGGCGGGCCGACAGAGACCGTCGTCGAGGCCGAGACGGGCTGGCTCCGCGACCCGTACGAGCCCCTCGCCTGGTCGGCCGTCATGCGCCGCGCCCTCGGCCTTCCCGCCGCCGAGGCCCAGCGCATGGGCGCCGAGGGCAGACGGCGCGTCAAGGAGACCTTTGGCCGCGACCACATGGCCACGACGCTCATGAATGTTGTCCGCGACATTGTCGTCGCCCGCCGCGACTCGGACGCCGACAACACCCTCATCATCGTCGTCGTCGGCACCGTCTTCTCTCTCATCCTCGCCGGCCTGTCCCTCGGCATCGCCCTCTGGATGATGCACGACATGAAGAAGAACGCGACCATTCAGGAGGCAGTCCGCATGCTGTGAGGGGAGGACAAAACTGGCGTGAAAAAAATGAAACTTGTGTATATATTGCGCAGAAAGGAACCCTTGCGCCAAGGCGTCTTTCATTTCATACCACATCAATTGCATACTTGCGACTCGTTAGCTTGCAAATTCAGCGTACGTACATCTAAATAGAGTATACATGTACAGTCTCTTCAAACGCGGTAGACTGTCCGACTGGCTCTACATTTACGCCACATTCACAAAAACTACCTCGCAGGCAGTCATATGCAAAGGTCATCATTTCAACAGGAAAATAATGGGCACGCCCCTAGGCAGAGAGCCCTCTTCGTTGTCAATTAACCTCCCCATAAAAAAGTTCCCGTCTATACAGATGCGTGTTCTGTTTGTACAGCGCGTGCGCAGAGAGCATTAGCTCCAGAGAATGGTAAATAGTGAAAAACGAAAAAAAAAAGCTCAAACCAAATTGTGCAAAAGCTTTTAAAAGCACATACACCACCCAGAGGGGTATTTCCCAATCTTTATCGTAAAGATTTCAGCATGACAAACAATAGCGAATGCCGAGAGGAACCAAGAACTCAACTCGCCAGGCAATAAATCCAAAAAGAAAATATAGACGCCGGGTCCTAAGACTGCAAATGCAACAAAATTCCAACCAATGCAAAGAGGATGTAAAATCCCCGTCATCGTATCCCGTACAAGGTTAATATGAAAACATCTCCCAAGAATATATCGTATTCGTCATCACGGCCCTTCTTCTAAGGCATGATTCACAAAAGAAAAAAAAGTAGAGTGTGCTTGACGCGCTCAGCGCAGCTGAGCATTCAATCGTTGATGTATATGCAGGCGTTGTGCTCATGAGACGATGTCGTGAGTGTTCATTCAATTCATTGATCGTGACCAGCGAAAGGTCTTCATCATTGGCCGTCTATATTCCAAGATCGTCGGGGTGCAACACAACGCGCTTTGCTGTCTCGTCACTCGCAACGCTGACGTTGCTCAAATTGGTATCGCGGCGTCTGGCCTCAAATGGTCGTCGGCGTGGTGCTGGACTGAGAGTCTTTCTTTTCGACTTAGTCATAAGCCAAAAGCCGTCATCACTTCCGTCCTCGTCGTCGGGATATTCAGTCGGATAATGATCATCGGTCACCGGCTGCATAGGAGGACTCTGTGGCGTGCTTTGGTCAAACTGCATTGCAAGTGTTCCACTCTCCATGGCAGGGGGGTTGTTGAAGACTGACTGCTCAGCTGCGTAACTGTTATTAATTTTGCCCAGAGACTCGGAGCTCAGCGGCTCACCATCCCCGGGAAGAGGTGCCTGATTGTGGACTACACCAGGCCTACCGAGAAGCTCACCCTCCATATCCGCAGAAACAGAGCTAGCATTGCTCAACAAAGCAGGAAGAGACGGATCAGACTGGAAAGCCAGAATCTTTTCCGAAGCGCCCTTGCTTGTGGGGACGGTTCTCATCGGGCTAGTTGTTTCACTTGGGCTTGTGAGGGGGGTCGTGATGACTTCCATGGAGTCGGTGCTTGCAGAGTTGACAGTAGCTTGGCCACTGCCCTTGTCGCGGCTTGTATAGCCAACCTGCTGCAAAGACATGGGGCGAGGTTTGGCGATGGGCAAGGCTTGGCTTAGACCATCTACTCTGCGCCCAGCCATGTCCAGGTGCGCGGCGATAGACGACTCCGGGCTGGACGCCATTGCCTTTGTAGAGTCGGCTTGCGAAGCCAAGTCATCGGTGGAGTCGACTTGATCAATCAGTCCAAACTCGCGACGAGATTGAAAGTCGGGATCCGACTTGGGGTGGGCGTTGCGGTAGCTGGGGAAAGTAACGGGCGACGATGACAAGGGGGAAGTCAATGCGCTAATGCTGTGCTTATCATGTTCAATTGGTCGCTTGATAAGGATACTCGCTGCGCCATGGTGACTGCCCCCAGAGACTATAGGCCGACTCAGACTAACTTGAGCCGCGGCACGCTTATCCAAGCTGTTGAAT
Organism: Cordyceps militaris CM01; assembly: GCF_000225605.1. Taxonomy (NCBI): domain Eukaryota; kingdom Fungi; phylum Ascomycota; class Sordariomycetes; order Hypocreales; family Cordycipitaceae; genus Cordyceps; species Cordyceps militaris. Next base: position 385,943 of record NW_006271970.1, read on the forward strand.
AGACTGAACTTTTGTCTACTGTCGGCTCCAGAAGCAGAGGCTTCATTGGTGAACGGAGGGATCTTCATGGGCTCATTGAGGACTGGAGACAAGCTCAAGAAGTGGTTACCGAGCTTGCTCTGGGAGGCCGTAGCACGGTGCCAAGTGCGACCAGTAGGAGGGGACGGGTCATGGGCGAATGCCTCCGACAAACCAGACCCGGAGCGGTTCAATTCGGATCCCGTCAGCAGCGAGGCGCGGGAGCCTTGTCCAATGTCTGACTGTGGAGCACCAATGGTGACAGATGGGGTAGCGGAGTGGTCGACGGAAGGAGGCGTGTGCCTCGCAGCAAGGTAATCATCGGGCATGAAAACTGAGCGCCTGTCAACGCTATAGTGAGGAGTGGTGGGCATGCTCCTATAGTAGTTGTCTCCAGTAGAGCTAGCAGCGGAGCTGTCAGCGCGCCTGCGAGTTTTGCTGTCGCTTCGTTCGCCGAGTGGATGGATGACCTTGCCAACAGCCTTCTTGACAGCAGACCTGGCGCGTTCAAGGAAGGTCAGGGGGACCACGGCCGCGGACACTTCCTTCTCGTCGACTTGAATCTTACGACCACCAAGAGGGCGAGCAGGGTCCGTCTCTTCGGCCCAGGCGCGGGGATTGGCAAGACCCTGGACAACCCAAGGGTGTCGCTTGATGTCTCTCACTCGGATACGCTTTTCGGGGTTCTTGGTAAGCATTTGGCGAAGCAAGTCGTACAACAGATTGTCAACGTCTTCGTAGACAACATCATTGTCGTCTCGATATGGTCGACTGTTCTGGCGCTTGTAGAGGGAGGTTCCAGCAGGCGATGTAGAGGGGTGGACGGGGGCCAGTCTGCGTCGTGGAATGTACACATCATCGGTGGCAATCTTCTTGAACATCTGGAATTCATCCTCGGCAAGGAAGGGGATGCGGGCAAAAATGAGGCAGTAAAGGGTTACGCCAAGCGACCAGACATCAATCTGCTCTGAGACCTTGGGCTGCTCCTTGTCGAGGTCGGTGTAGCAGAGCTCGGGGGCAAAAAAGGCGGGTGTGCCGACTGTTTTGGCAAGTTCGAGATCGTTGTCAAAGTCCTTGGCTTCAGACTCAAGAACAGTGTCATCGGGCTCGCCATCGCGATTGGGCCGGCCGAAGTAGGAGACGCCAAAGTCGGAAATCTTGATGCGGTGGTTTTTGCTCCAGAGCAAATTGGCGGGCTTGATATCTCGGTGAACAACGCCTTGGTAGTGGAGGTATTCCAAGCCGAGAACAGTGTCTTGGAATGCGGAGCGAGCCTGGTCAAAGGTGAAGCAGGGAACGTATGAGTAGTCGTCGGCAAATGGATCGTGAACGTGGGGGTTATAGTCTATCGAAGACATGTGGGAGATAATTGAGTCGGCCATGCTAGGAGAGCGGCGGCGGTAGCGTGAGCCGTCTTCATCCAAGCCGTCAATGGCAGCAACAGGGTCAACATCAGCGGTGGGAGGGCCTGGGGTAACAAGATTGTCTTCCCAGTACACTTCCTCGCTCAGCTCGGTCGGACCAGCGACAGAGAAGGAGGTGGCAGATGGTCTACGTGACTGATGCTGGAAGGAGTTTGGAGAGGTAGATCGGGAGGGGTGGCTCGACGGGATGTCTAAATCATCCTTGGAGATGCGTGACCAGGCGACACTGCCTGACTCATCAGCAGCGCCATGCTCGACGCTCCAGAAGTTTGCAGGGCCGCTGTAGTTTTGGGCCATGCGTGCGCGCTTCAGTTCCTTGATGACCTGGCGGCGCTCCAGCATCTCGTCGTATTGAATTTCTTGTTGAGAGGGAGGCTCACCCCGCATCTCGCGCTCGGCTCGGCGGCGCTCGTAGAGGCAGACGTGGGGAAGACCCTTTTTGCGCCAGACAACCTCGCCCAGCTCGACATGTTCGAGGACCATGTAAATCTTTTTAAGTTCAGGGTCGTCGATGATTTCGAGTAAGGCGACGACGTTGGGGTGGCGGATCTTTTTAAGGATGGCGATTTCCTTCTTGGTCTTGTCCTCGTGAGACATGGCCGTGACCTTTCCGAGTCGACGCTTCTTGGAGAATCGGGGGATGATTTTGATGGCGACATTTTCGCCGGTCTCGAGATTGCGGGCAAGTTTGACCTTGCCGTGCATGCCACGGCCTATTTCTTCAATGACTTCGTACTGATTAATCACCTTACGACCAGTAACGTTGTCATTGTCAATGAGAGCCTTGTGGGTTCTGAAAAACAAGGGAAGAATAGTTAGTAGGTGTGCATAAGGGCTACACTGCATGGCGTGTAACGGTGGGCACTGTCCGTTGAGGGCGCGGCGGTGGCGTGCAGCGACGTCGGCGGAGGAGGACGGCAGTGAGAGAGCCGCCGAGCCGCGGACGCATAGAAGGTTGAAGAGGTAACTTACTCTCTGACTTTGTGTGTCTGCAAAGGATGCAGAAAAGGGCCTCCAGGAGGCGGAGCTGGGGTATTGCTCTCAGACATGGACGAGGTATGGAGGATATGGCGGGAGGGCGTAGGACTGAAGAGACTAGGTGAAGAAACGGGTGTGCTGCTTGCGGTGCGCAGGGGCATCGAGGCGGATTGAGCAAGAGGGCCTGCGGATGACCTCTCGTGAGGCCACAAGGGCGGTTCAGCAGAGTTATTTGGCTGCTCCATCATGGTGGATTGGTAGTCGTCGCGGGAGAGGCTCGAGTCGACATTCTGGTTGATCTTGTGGCCGGGTGAGAGGCGGGGCGGGAAGCAACCAGGAGTCGTGAACGTCCGAAGACGAGGACTTAAGGGCACATTATTGGATAATTCGGCAAGGTGAGTCGGCAATGTAGGTATTAGGAATCGTGGAGGTTCGGGAAAGGCGTGGTTGTGGTGGTGAATGGAGATGATGGAAAGAGAGGTTGAAGTGGTGGGAAAAAGTTGGGAGGGGAGAGGAGGGCGGAAAAGGCGGGACGCTTTGGTGGTTTTGGCTGGGATTGTGCTCGAGGACGGAGATGGACCACCGGTACCTAGAACAGCGGCAGCAGCCACCTTGCAAGGACAACAGGCTGTAGCAGTAGGCCGGTTGGGCCTGGGAACTGCTGGGATTAGCGTCGAATAGCGCTGAAAATTGGACTTGGCGATGCAGTACGGTGGATGTTGCAGTGGATGCTCCAGTGGATGGGTGCGCAAATGGGTTGATGTGGTGATGCAAGTACCTCCCCTGCTCCCCTGTCACTCTGTGTTACAATTTATCTGTGGCCGGTAGGGGAATAGCTGGGATCATCAGATGGGAAAAGATAAGAAAAGGCGCCTTGGTTTTTTTTTCATCGGGGCATGGCCGCTGCGCAATGTACAAAGGAGCAAATGTGCATGTACATACGGCGGTGGCGGCGGTGCTGTGGCGAGAGGCAATATGTTGAGTTCTACAGTGCGAGACAGTGTGGCTAACTATCACTGATAAGAAGCACACAAACAACTGACCACAGAGTGCCGCTTTGCACAGTGCCATCCGGCCCACCAGGTGTCGCGCCACACTGTGCCATCTCGTCACTCTTTCGTACCAGACGACGCCTCTTTTGTTTTCTCCCGCTCGCGAAAGCTACCTTGTCGCTGGTAACAGTGGGCTGAACGCCAAGCCGGTTGCCCATCACTGCCTTGTTCAAGTACTCCGTACCACTGTATTGACTACGAAGTAGCAGTTCGCTACTTGCCACTGGCCCATGGTCAGTACCTAACAGGGTCCGACAGCCACCAAGAAGTAGCCACTCACAGCTGCCTGTTTGCGCCACCAATGGATCCCCACGGAGTGGTATCGCTGTGGGTCGTTGGCGGGGCCTGTGACACCACTGCAACACTGCGACTCTGCGATTCTTACAGGGAATGCGCCTGTGTCTTTGGGTTTTTAGGCCTTGGAAGTGGGACCAGGAAGCGCTGGGCCTTATCGTGGTTCAACCCTGGTCGCCTGCACCAACCCTGCCTGCAGCAAGCCGGCGAGAGCCCGTGCGCCTACCCTTGGCAGTGCACGACGGCAAGTCCCTGTTGCTTGGGTACTCATTATTATCCACGCACAATGAGTGGTTGTCATGTACTGATAACGCTTGCCCGATGTGCCGTTAGATAGGTAGGTACTTGCCACTACTGCAAATTACCCAGCGTATCCAAGTACCGCCTCCCTACACCAAATGCGGCGCGCTTCCCCTTCCCTCCACCTCCACAACCATCGCCATATCGTTTCCTCCTTTGGCTCTGGTCGAAGCCATCTCCAAACTTTGCCATCTAGATATGTATGGAGATAATCATGACGCCACTTCCATTCATTCCAGCTAAACGTTTGCCTCAACCGTTGACCTCGGATCCGTCAGCTGGGACGCGTACTTGCAGCCAGCCCCCGCCAAACAGCAACACGATGCTTGCACCAAGTACATGCAATCAGCAACCCGTTGCACGTTTCAACCATCTCCATCGATCCTCTGCCATGCTGCCCAGTGCCCACTTACAGGCGACAGACATCCCTCGGCAATAGCGCCGTTCGCCCACCGTCAAGCCGCCTGCAACCTGCAGCCAGGGACCTGTTGGCGCCCAACAAAAAGGACCCTACCTGAATAGCCCGACTTATTCTTTGTCAAACCTTTGCCTCGACTTTCGAGCCAAAGAAAGACGTCAAACGCCTCCCCGCCTTTTTATGGCAGCAATTAGTTATTACACCATTGGGGTAGTGCGCAACACCGAATTCCTACCAGAGGCCGGCTGAGACACCACCATTCAAGACACCTCTCAAGTTTCAAGCCCAAAAGCCGATATCCTATCTCGCCCCAAAGAGCATGCGGGAAGAAGAAAGGTTTCTCTATCCAAGACAATCTATGTTTCCCATTTCTTTCGACTCGCCAAATCCTTGGCACCAGGCGGACGACGGCAGCACTTATTCAGGCTAATGAGTTCACAACTAACAAAACTGTATCCTCCCGCCATATGCAAATGCACACGTCCTGCGTCCGATCTCGTTGGCTCGTAACTAATAACTAGTCTTTTCTTGCGCTTTTGGTGCCCGCAGCCCAGCTCTAGTTGGGCCCTTCTCCGGCTGGCATGCATTGGCGCACTCGGACCGGCGGGGGGACAGGCCAGAACGAGGCTGGTTCCGCACATGCCCGGCCAGTCCCGCCCTCCAGAATCGGCATCGTGAGATTTAGGGTCCCCGAACCAGTGAGAAGAGGCAAAAAGTCGAGCACACCCGAATTCATGTCGTCCACGTACCCTCGCGCTAACTATTGGGTCACCGCCCATCTGCTTAGCAACAAAAGACCACGTTGGGCGCCGATGCTATTGCCCTAGCTTACTTTGCAGACGCAACGTTTCCGCCGCTTTCCAGGTCTGGTGGAATAGAGAGATCCTTTTCATCGAGTCCTTTCATACAAGAAATGACAAGTGAGCTTCGACGCACCATGCAGGTGCTGCAGCGTAGCTCAGCTATGCACAATCTGCCTCTGACGTCGCCGTACATTCCCAAGCCCTAGACACTATGCGTTCTTGCTGCCATGCATCTTGGCCACAAACTCGCTCGAACTGACACTGGAAGGCTAACTAGCAAATTGGCCTGTGCTCATTGCCGCTATCGTGGGCCTAGCTTTCGCCGAAATGTCCTGAGCTAGTTAATAACTACAGACTGATGAGTGCAAGGGGGCCCGATGCACCTTGGCACCCATCCTCCGAGCTAGCTAACTACTGATATTAATTAATACAGGTAACTAATACGTGGGGGCACGCAGGTCCCTGTTCCCCAAGCCTCCTCCCCTCAGTGCCCCGGGTGTGGCTCAAAATACCACGCTGCACAACCATGACGGACCACTGGCGAAAGAGCGCCGCCGAACCCCAGCGTTCCCCAGCTGTGACAACACGGCAGCTGTGGGTGCTGTCAATAACAATACACCGCATCGTGTAACTGGTTGGTGAGGTTTGTGGCCTCATCCCCACCGTCTCTATCACGATGCCGAGTAAAAGCCGCTCTTTGTTCCGCCTCTCGGTGGCCACAGATCCAAGTCGTACGAAGTAACTAACTAGAGACGAGTTCCTCTTTGTGCAGCGACAAATTATTCACATGTCGGCGCGGGACGGTGCGCAAACTTGAAGCTCTGGTAATTTCATTTCATTTATTACAGCTTACTCTGGTCCCAAAAATCACATATCAAAAATGCGGCCATCCAAACGTGACCTGTCAGAACCTGACAACAGGCGAAGGGTTACCAGTAAAAACATGGCGCATCTGCAACTAACTAGTTATGACGAGGGTTTTCGAGTATTGGGCGCCACGCTCGACAGTCTACAGCAAGTCTGCAAGCTGGGTATTGCTATCCTCGTCATGGGCGAGCTGGAGCCAGTGGTGTTGTCACCCTGAAGCCACGAACATTCTACTGTCGACCCTTGCTGCACACGATCCTGGAGGGTGAATGACTTGCATCGGATGCACCTTTTTCGTGTCTCTATCCCTTGCATGTTCTTCATTAAACCTGCAGCATGTTGAGGATTGCTTGATACATTTTCGCTATCGGTAGCTAGTCACCGGGCGACAGCCGCAGTCATGGCCTTGGGTTTGAGCCTGAGCCTCTGCATGCATTTCGCGCATCAGGTAAAGTCCAGTCGTCTCAAAAGGGAAACAAGGCACCCCAGCCCAACAGCCACGGGTAATACTATGCAGGGAAAGCCTCGCTTACAAGCGGGAGGGTACATGTTGGTCCAGATCAGCGTCTGAGCTTTTCAACGTATCGCCACGCAGTGGGCACAAGGCTGCGCACTTGTCGAGTTATCGACCCCAGCCATGCCCCTCATGATGGGTTCATCTCGCCCACATGAAACGGCCCGCGCCCTAACTAGCTCCCTCCTCCGGTTGTTCAACTATTCACTTGTACGGCTACTACTCTCTCGGGGTCCGGGAGTTGGCGACTGGTAACAATACGAATGCGTACGCGTAGCATGTCCGACGTGCATGCCAAGGCGCTTTGTAGCTTCAGTTGTGAGGGCTTTTGCGCATGACGCCGAGGAGAAATGCCGATCTGACCTCGAGCTGAGATGCAATTAGCCGTGGAAACCAGTTTCTGACAGATGATGGGCTGCTTGACTGAGCCTTGCCATGTTCTCAGACTCTGCTGGTTATAGATTCGGAGCACGTCTATGGCTGCGTCTCAACGACTCGTTACTCGGGATGATAACTTGATGTTTCGTCTCTCTTCGGAGAAGCATGATGACCCTGTTCTGTTCTCCAGCAAATTTGACGACAGCCGGCGCGCCCTAAGCTCCAAATCGAAGTGGCCAGGGGGGTTGCATCACTCCTCCGGCAAGCGAGGTCTGTATGTACCAGTATTGTGGGCAGCCTCGCAACGGGCCGGGGTGGGTGGTGCGGGAAGGATGCATAGCCTGCATATGATGCGTCACATTTTTTTATGACGACTTTCGGCATGTGGCAATGCCTGGCCGGGGGGGGGGGAGGGGGGCAATTTCTGCATCAGATGTTGAAGAGTGTAGGCCAAGAACTCTGTGACAGAAATGCATGCATGCGATGCGCTTCCTGGTGATGCGGCATGTCGTGGCAGTCTCCGTGGCGAAGCCGTAAGCGAGGCGAAGGTGCGTCCTCGAAGACTGCGAATCCTGCGCATGGAAACTCGTTGCGGCAAGCAAGCCAGAGGCACTGAAGGATTGAGCAAAGGAGACTGGAGACCATGCACATGTGCTGTTTACTTGGGACCAAGAGAGCGTTTCAAGATGCATCTGTGGATGCCTTGACAGAACACAGAGGCCTTTTCACTTGCTCGTCATTGAGGAGCCCTTTGGTTATCTCGGCATGCAAGGTACCAGACCAGGGAAGCGATGGGATTGAGCAAGAGGCGACTCTCCCCTTGTTGCCAATCAAGACATGATTTAGCTCAATTTTATCCGTACAAGTTGAGAATCACCGGCCATGGCGTTGCGCCACCATGACTTTGGCGTTGTTTGTACCATCATGTACTCCGGACTCTGGCCTGTTAGCGTCGCGCCTCACAACCAAAAAGCTGAATCATCAATCAGCATGGGCCATGGGACGTTCTACCCCTGCAGCGGATGGAGCGAACAGTTTCTTGTCAAGACGCAAGACACGGCCGATGCTTGCCTAAAGGAGCCGCCGGCTGAAGCCGTAAATAGAAACAGGAGCCATCCCAGCTGCTATCTATCAATGTTGTCGCAGGACGAGAAAGACGTTTGTCGTTGTGGTTCTTTTAGTAGTCTCGCTAACCTCGTTTGAGCTCAAGGTTGTCTGGTGTCAAGCTTCACCGCGTTGAGCAACGCAAACACGACCAATGTCGACCTTGGCGATCTTTCTTGTGTGTTGTGTCGTCGTTATCGTTTGTTTCCGGTCCGAAACATGATTCCTTAAAACGGGGAGTCTATCAGTAGCCGCATTACTCCGTACTGTGCGGCCACACCATGCGCCATTGTTCGCCAGCAACAAAAAAAGTCTCCGGCAAAAAAGGTGTTGTGGTTGGTGTCTCAGACTGGTGGCGCGCGCGCCCTACGTCGACTCATTCGACGACGGAAAAAAGTCCCGCCACAAAGCAAAAAAAAAAAAAAAATTGTACCAAAGCAAGAGCCCCTATACTTTTTTACCGCTGCATACAATTCCATCTTTCGGTCGACTTCCTTGGAGGAGGATTCAATGATTTTCCTGTTTGTTGGGCGCCATCAGCCACACCACACACACACACCAATATGTCGTTTGGGCACTCTGATTGGATCAACGGCCAACGGCGCCGGTTGCTCTGGAAGTGGCGAGGGGGGATCGAGGGTGTACCGATGTACTTGCTACCTTATCGTTGTACGTTTGTCGATTTCCGTGGAACACGATAACTAGCTAACTACAATTCCCATCACATGTATTTTCTGTCTATCCAATCCAACCTAGAGATATGCAAAGTAAACCGGTCCTTGACTCGAGGTCAACAACAACCGCAACAACCACAACAACCACAATCTCTTGGCTCTTTTTCTTTTCCTGCTCGGGTCCTCCCGTCAATCATGTGCAGCGGCAGAGCCGGGAACGAAAGCACGGCCAGAGCACATAACTATAACTCGCCCACCCTCTTTTTCTCTCTGCCCCCCCAGCGTCACATCGCCAACCTTCTTTTCTCTCCCCCATCGGCGCCGGGGAAAAACCCCCACTTGTTCGGCGTGGGATTGTCATGCATGCTGGCCTCCTACCCGTTGACATTTCTGGCGATGCTACGTCGACTAGGACCAATGTCATGTCTGTCCGCACACACACACACACACTTTCTTCGTCTCTAATATTATACATCTGCAGCACGGGGACGGTGGAGACCGGACCAATATAGTTAGTTTTTGCCACACGATGTACATCTGTACATCTTGATGTGACGGGCGCCCTTTTCTACAGATGCGCATCATGTGGTCGTCGCCATCCACATTGACTTCAATGGTTGTGTGTGCGGCAGAAAAAGACTCCATCGGATGCCAAAAAAAAAAATCAATGTCGGGTGATGCAAAGTAGTATCCGCGACGGCCGCCCAAGTACACAAGACTTTTCTGTGAGGCTTGTGCCGGGGGGGGCGGCGGGGTGGGAGGCTGCCTGTCAAGATGAACATCCCTCCCCTCTCGTGTCGTCGTCCCCCCCGTGCCGTGCGTCGGGTTATTTCCGTGCCGGGTCTCTTCTCTCGCTGTCGTACAGGAACTTGCCCCATGTTCCCGCCGCACGTCACCGTCCATGCATGAACGGGCGACGGTCCACGCTGCCGTGTTTGCTGCAACTTGCAGGTGGGCGATCCATTGTCTGTCCTCGCTGCGGGATTGGGCGAGGCTCGAAAACGGCGCTTCATCAGCCAGCAACACTAAAGGGCGGGGGCAATGTTGTGGTGGGATGACTGCTCCAGCAGCAAACCTAATGATTCGATAGTGCCGTCTGTGCCGCGTGAAGGATTGCGCAACTACGACGGCCTCGTGGAGGAGCCGCTTGGTCATCACGGTGTCAGAAGAGAACACGGCCGAAGAATCCGCAGACGAGAAGCGAGCTCTAATGACATGAACCAATCGTTCAAATGCCTCTTTGAAGAGATCCACAGTTTTAAAGCGTCATTAATAAAGACCGCGTGTTGCGAGATTCGGGTTGTACTGTGCGCTGCTGCTCAAGCACTTTGGAACATGCTGACATCTACCTAGGGATAAACTGAGAAAAGGACCGCACTATCACCTATTTTAACATCCTGCAAGACCAATCCAAAGTTCAAACAAAGTTCCATGAAACAAGGAAGGCAGCAGTGGTCGTAGATCTGGCTCGATTCGTCATGAGAGGATATATTGGCCATGGACGAAGGGTAGAATCGACCAGGATTGATTGTTCTATTGGTCAGACTTGCTCAGTCTCTCAACCCATTTATCACTCTATCCCACTAGATACTATCAAGCACGAGCTGGACGTCCAACGACCTTTTTGTAACAAAGAACTATTCCACTTGCATGACTGCTCTTCACTGAACAACAATGCGCCTTGTTGCATCGGACCCAACCACATCACCCTCGTCAACAAGCCCCAGAGAATGGCAACTCAAAAATTGATTCGTTATAGACTGCAACATGATTCCTTTGTAAGATTTAAACTTGCAGACCATTCCCGCTGAAAAAGTCTCAACTTGACTGCAGGCGCCGTATTTCGAAATCCAGTCCTCGCACCCAGGCTGCTACCCTAGAGCTTGGATGGTGCAGACGGATTGCTACGAGGATGCAGCTGCTCTGGTGTGAATGCCTTGATGAGGTTGATGGGTGATGGTATTCCTTACTTTCAGGTTGCAACGCTGCGTCGAGCATCAAGTCCAAGAGCAGGTAAGACGACTTTTGCTTGCATAGCCCGGTTGTTAACAGAAGCACTTTGTGTTTGGTAGAGAACTGAGGAACATAAATGGATGAGCCCCCCCATGAACGAGTCACGATTTCCGGTGTATTGACAGGAACACTTTGTGTATTTGCTGCGGTCCTTTAATGCTGCCAAGTAGAAACGCTTGGACTTACCACTGTCTTTCAAAGAGCCTCCCGAAACGCCCATTCATCATGTCCGCATATTATCATGCTTGTAATCTATCTATCCTTAAAGCAGTGAAAAGGGAAAAAAGCCACACACGCCCGCAACCAAAAATGAAAAGAATACATTAAAACCATGGTCATGAGCATCGTAAAAAGAAAGTAGGCCTGGCACGGCCCCCCCCCCCCCCCCCCGGGCCAGGCTACAAGAAGATGCCCACCCACTCCGTCTTGTTGGCGACCTTGGCGTCGCAGCCCTCGACGGCGCAGCGCAAGTCGTGCGGTGCGTGATGGGGCAGCTTGCCTGGCGGGCCGACGAAGCCCACGCCGTCGGGGTTTGCTTTGGTTGGGCGGCGATTCTCAAAGCAGTCGGCGCAGTAGACCTGAACAGCTACAAGTTAGCAATGTTGGGGGGTTGACGAAGGGGAGGGGGGGCACTCACATGGCCGCACTTCTTGACCGCCCAAAAGTGGTGATGACCAGCAGCCCGTTTGCGCTTCTTGGTGCCCGTGGTGGCGGTGGTCTGCACGGCGGCACCACCAGCGGCCGGGTCGTAGGCGAGTTCCTCCTCGCACGCGGGACACACGACGACGCGCTCCTCGGCGCCGGCGTCGGGTTCGACGACGGTATCACGCGTGAAGCCGGACCTGGTCGGCGGCAGGGGGGGCATCTCCCGCGGGGGGGGACTGGGCTGGCGCTGCGCGGGCCCAGGCGGTGGTTGTCGCTGGGTGTACAACCGCCCGGGGAGCCCCGACGACGACGACGACGCGGGGGCCTGGCCGGTGAGGAAGTCGGCACTGAGAATGTCGGCGAGGGTGCGGCCGAAGCCGCGGGCAAACGACGAGGCGAAGCCGTACTGGATGGCATGTCGGGGGTTGAGGAACTCGAGGTCGACGAGGTGGTCGGCGGCTGCACCGTTGCTTCTGCTGCTGTCAGGGTGGGGGAGGATGATGGGGTGCTGGTGATTGCGGTTGCTGCGACGGGGCGGCTCGTTGGTTGTGGTGGTGGTAGTGGTGCGGCTGGCGAAGCGGGCGGTGCTGCTGCTGCCGCTGGTGATGTCGTCGTCGCCGGTGAGGTCGATGAAGCTGGTCTCGGAGGCGAGCATGATGCTCTCGCTGCGGGACAGCCGCGGCGGCGTGAGTCGTTGCGAGGTGGTGCGGCGGGGATGGCGGTGCGTCCGCATCGGTGGCAGCCGCGGGGGCGGCTGCGGCGCGCGGACCTCGAGAGGGGAGTCGAGCTCCACCGTGAGGTCAATCACGTCGTCTTGTGATGGCGGCGGCGGCGGCCGCCTGCTGCTGCGTGCGGCACCGCCGCCGGTCGACGACGACAAGGGCGGCCGCGGCTGGACACTGGCGGGTCGGCTGGGCCGCGCCGAGACAATCTCGACGAGGTCGTCGTCGTCGTCGTCGCCGAGGGCCTCGAAGCCGCTGTGCTCGGGCGTCGTCATGATGTCGAGCAGGAGCAGGCCGAGGAGTTGTTCGCGGGGGTCACGCGGGCGGCGGCGGGCGGGCGTGGGCGGCGGCCTGGCGAGGGGCTGCGGGCGTGGCGGCTCGTGCCCGAGGGCGGCGGCGTGGTGGTAGGGAGCGTAGTAATGTTCGGACGCGACCGAGTCCAGCGGGAAGCCTCTGCCAGGCATCGGCTGCGGCTGCGAGGTTTTTTTTGTCGCTTTCGCGAGGGGCCACGAGAGGCGTGGATAAGAGGCGTCGGCGTTGAAACTTGTTATGTGCCCGGATGGTGCATGCTCTGGAGGGGTGAGGGAGGAAGACGGCGCTGAGGCGGGTATTCTTGCTACGTAGAGGAGGCGGGTTTCTTGTATTTGGAGGGTTCGAAGAGGCTGGCCCTGCGCTGCTGAGGGACTTGACGAGGTCGCTTCCGGGTGCGTGGCGATAACTGAGGTGGTGATTGTCGTCGAGTCTGGGCGGTGGGGGCGAGTTTGATTGTGGGCCGCTTGAGGCGCTTAGAATGATGCAAAACAGGCAGCAAGTGATGAGTGGACGGACAAGCGCAAATGGAACGGATTTAAAGAAAAATAACGAAGAAAAATAAATATTCGATCATATGGAGAATGCTTGCGATCTTCTTTTTCTTTTTCTTTTTCTTTTTTGTATTTGCCTTTCCCCTATTCAGGATTATTTTTGCATGCCACGACAGCGACGGCGACCAAGCCCAATTTGAAGCCTCACTTTGGTTGCGTTTGTAGCCTAGTCCCAGCGTGCAAAACATGACTCACAAAAAAAGGGATGACGTTTTGAATTTGTTGACCTCGTGGCCTGATGAAAAATTGGCGCGGTCGAAAGTGAAAATTCCGAGGCGGCTTCCAGTCGCGCGGCTAAACCCATATCTGCTAAAATGGACTGCTAGAAATGTCCACGACGATTTTGGAGATAAGAACTGCAAAAAAATATTTACTGCTTAGGGTCATATTGTAATACCAAGCACTTCGCGACTATAGACGCAACGAGAGACGAAAAAAGTGACAGAATATTGGTTCGTGACTCGTTATGGGGGTATGTATCCATCTCTATTCTTCACTCTTCTTCTCAGCACAGTGCCAGATCCCACGCCTCGTCCTCGACCCAGTCTCCGCCATACTCCGTCTCCTGTGAGCCTCTTATCTCTGGCAGCACATTCTCCTTGTCCGCCTGCTGGGCCGCGGCGGCCACCTTGCCACCGCCACCCGCGGAGGCGTCTGGATCGCCCGGTCGGAGGACCGGCGAGGAACGTCGCCGCCGCGCCTCGTCCTGCTGCTGCAGCTGCAGCACGAGGCTAGCTTCCTGCCGCTGGCGCGCCATTTCCTGCCGTTGCTCCTTGGCGGCCGACCGGCGGCTGCTCTGTATCGCCAGCGAGAGCTGCACCCGAGAGCCCGAGGACGTAAAGAAGCGCGGCGGCGGAGGAGCAGGAGGCGGGGCCGCGGGCTCTGGCTCGGAGACGGGGTGTGGGCGCGGTGGACTGGCTGATGGCCGACGTATTCGTGGCGTGGGCCGCGGTGGATGTGGCGCCGCGGAGGGCTCCAAAAGCGAAAAGTGTGCGGTGCAAGGAAATGAGCCAAACTCGGACTCCAAATCTCCTGTATCCAGGGCTAGTTTCGCGCCTTCTGGGGGCGTTGCACTCTGCGGGGGTATGTGTGCGTTAGGTGTCGTATGGTGAGTGTCATGGGCCGCCGGCGTTGGGGTGACTTCCTGCTCGGCCTCTTGCTCTTCGTCCAGCTCGCGGAGCTGCTGCGAGGAGGAGGGGAAAAAGTCAGCCGGGTTGACCAGGATGGCCTGCGTGCCCATGGGGGGCGGCTGTCGTGGCCGCTCCGGGGATGTCAGGCTCCGGATCCGGTGCCGCAACGGCGACTCCCTTTGACATGGTCCGGGAGTCGGTGGTTTATGTTGTGGTCTTTGCCGGGGCGACGGCGACGTCTTCACTGCTTGTGGCTTGGCGGATGTCTTACCCCCGCTCATAAGCTCTTCCAGTTCTTCCATCATGTCTGTGTTGATCTCTTCGTCAAGGAGGTCCTGGGACGGCAGAAAATCGACAGCATCCTCGGTGGTCGCTTTGGGCCCTCGTTTTGTCTGATCGTCAAGCGGTCTTGCGTCAGGGAGCTTTTCGGTCTTATCCACAGGAATCATATCCAACGTTGCATTGAACGCGGCCTCGTCGATAGGTTCCTCGAAGCTGAGGTCGACATCATAGTCCTGTGAAAGCACACCAATGGCCTTTTCTGTCTTCTTATCGTCCGCCTCATCCTGTATCGTCTGGCCGTTATTGGCGTCTGTCTTGTGTTCGCATGGATTGCCGTCTATAGATTCCTCAAAGCTGAGGTCAACATCGTAATCTTGTATCAGTGTTCCGATGGCTTCTTCTGTCTTATTGTCGTCCGTCTTATCATGTATCGTCGTCTGGCCGTCATCGGCGTCTGTCTTGTGTTCGCAGGGATTGTCGTCTATAGGTTCCTTGAAGCTGAGCTCGACATCACAACTCTGTGTAAGTGTTCTGATGGCTTCCTCTGCTTGCTTGCCGCCCGTCTTATTTTGTATCGCCGGGTCCTCAGCGTCTGTATTGTGTTCGGGTGGGTTTTCGTAGTTTATATTCAGTAGAGGTAATTCGTCCCTCGTCACGTCCATTGCGTCAATCTCCTCTCCATTTTCTATCACCTCCAGTAATGAGCCCAAAACCGTCGTATCCGGCTCCGGCTTTGGCGCCTCGTCCGCCTCGACCCGTTCCTCCAGCGGGACCTGCTGCGCCGCCATCACCAGCGCACCCTCCGCATCCCTCTTCTTCCTGCCGTTGCCCCTGACAAACCCCGCAATCGTGCCCTGGCTCGGGCGCACGCTGACCAGCGGCAGCCCGTTCCGGCGCTTCTCCTCGCGCTGCCGCGCCTCCTTGTCCTTCTTCTTGTCCCGCGCCAGGCGCGCCTTGGCCGCCGCCTTGTCCTTTTCAAACTCTTTTCGGATGCGCTCCTGCTCCTCGCGCTCCCACCTGTGGCGCTCCGCGCGCGTCATGGACGGCGTCTTGCTGGCGGCCTTGTAGGCCTGTCGGGCCTGTTTCGACGTCATCGGCACCATGGGCGTCGTGGTGGCGTCGAAGCGCGGGCCCTGCGGGATAATGGTGAATGTGTTTTGACGCGCCATTGTGAGACTCAGGCTGGTGGGCATGCGCTGTCCGACGCGTACACGGCTCGCCGTAGGGCGGGTTGACGGATTTGTTGATGTAGATGTGAGGCTATACTAGTCTTGCAACGCGTTACTCGCACGTAGTCACGTGCGGGGTTTATAATGACGCAATCGTGAACATCTCGAACAAACTAGCCTAAGATATTTGCCGAACCTCTATAGATAATTATTGAATTTAGTATAGTACTTATTATTTAGTATATAATAGCGCTATTTAATAAGTCTAACTATAACTCTCTTCCTATATTAACACCAACTTTTTAGAAAGTTAGGATGTAGGCATAGAAGCTACTAATAATAGTAATAGGCTATAGGATACTTCTATTCTTAAAGGGATTTAGAGAGTTCACCTTCTATTTCTACTATAATATAGTAGCGTATTCCACCTTACGTTAGTAGGGGTGTGATCTACTATGTTAATAGCAACTGTGACGGACTGGCCCCAGAGGGGCTTCGGGGGCAACCAGCCCCGCAGCCGTCAGTGGCCTTACGGCGCACAACCCTCTTACCACTCGACTAGGCAAAAGGATTCGTAACAACAATACTGGCACGATTGTTGTCTGGTTGCACCTATAAGGGTTCTCTTCCGCGCCAGCCACTGTGGAAGGCGCTGGGCCAGAGCCCAGCCCGTAACAGCAACGGAGATTAACACTAAGAGATAATAGGTTATATTATCCACTATATATAGCAGCGTTTAATTAATAAGATAGCTTCTACCTATAGTAGTGTTCTTATTAGCTTCTTTAAGATAGAAGGGACTAGGAATTGCTTTAAATATAGGAATTATAATACGTATAGAAGGAATGGTTTTTATCTAGATAGGTAGGGCTAGGGCTAGGGGTTAGCTAAGTTAACTACCTTACTATAGTTTTTCTAGCCCTTACAAATTTATTAAGGTACTAGAAGGACTATAGAGTCTAATTAGCGTATATTAATAAATAAATAAGTCCAACTGGCCCGGAGGGCTCCAGTAGCAACCAGCACTACTGCCATCAGGGGCGCAAGCCCTGGAAGGCAAAAGGATTCGTAACAACAATACTGACAGGTTGTTGTCTAGTTGCACCTATATATAAGGGCACCCCTTCAGGGGCTCCGCGCCGGCTACTCTCAGCCCTGATGACAGGCGGCTCGGAAGCCGGAAGAACGATCTCCTGTCACCCAGTATATCTGGCACTTATCCGTACCATACAACCAGATAGAAGATATAGAAGATACACAATACAACAACTTCACCTCTTACCCTATATATGCCCTATTAGTCTTAATAACTTTACCTCTTACCTATATATACCCTATTAGTCTTAATAAGCCTATTCCTTAATAATAAGGATAATAAGAGTAATAAAAGTAATAAAAGTAATAAAGGTAATAAGAATAATAAGGGTAATAAAGGTAATAAGAATAATAAAAGTAA
>NW_006271970.1:403146-490228 GCF_000225605.1 Cordyceps militaris CM01
TAATAAAGATAATAAAGATAATAAAGATAATAAAGATAATAAAGATAATAAAGATAATAAAGATAATAAAGATAATAAAGATAATAAAGATAATAAAGATAATAAAGATAATAAAGATAATAAAGATAATAAAGATAATAAAGATAATAAAGATAATAAAGATAATAAAGATAATAAATATAATAAAGTAATAAGAATATTAAAAGCTATAATAATATAACAGACTGGCCTAGAGGGCTCTAGTAGCAACCAGCACTTCTGCCATCAGTGGGCCTTACGGCGCATAACCCCCTTAGCCACAAGGCCAAAAGGATTCGTAATAACAATACTGGCACGATTGTTGTCTGGTTGCACCTATAAAGATCGTCAGAGACATCAAGCAAGTCGAGCTGGTGATGCACACACAGGACGGCAGCGAGAAGGAGAACCTGGGCGACATCGGGCGCCTTACTCGCACATGGCTGCAACGAATGCCTCCTTAGCTGGCAGCCAGGCCGCTGCCCCCTATCGCGCAATCGGACAGCTACATCGACATCAGGCTGGCGGCACTGCAGAGGGCAGCCAGATACGATATCGCGCCAGTCAAGGTGGAATATAAGCGCCTGTACGGCTTGTGGGAGGATATTGTTGTCAGACCACCTGGCAACACGACGTTCATAAAACCTCCCCCCCCCTTAGCTTGCTTCCTTTATGTCTTAGCATTAACATCGTCGCTTTTCTTGGTAAGTAGCTATTTCTTTCAATTTTTTGATTTTCATTTCTTATCTACACAACATAGCGAGCTCATTAGCGAAAGCGGCATCGCGTAAGGCCCATAAGCGCAAGAGAACAAAGCATCGGGATCTGCTTGACGACCTGCGGTGAGGTAACTGTTGTACCATTGGGCAGCCTCGCTATGTAAGCAGGTTACCTAAACGTCCTTAACTTGTTGCTCGCTGTGGCTGATGACATGCTGCTTGAGCTGGTCCGTGAATGTATAAACGTAGACGAATGTTAGATCCTTGCTAGCCCCTGTGACCTGTCTGGTTCCTCGTTTGTCCTAATGTCTGAGGTCGGGATTGAAGAAACCGATGTCATTCTTTCGGAGCTTGGTTGGCTTGAGCTCGCCGGCTGTCGCTGATGCCGCTGTGGATGCTGCTGGCGTCTCCTCGCGGTGATGTGCTAGGGTCATTTCCACGATGGTATGCTTCCTGTCTGGCTTGCTTGATGTCTTGCTTGAAGATTTACTGTCTGGCTTGCCTGATGGCTTGCTTGAATATTTGCTGTCTGGCTTGCTTGATGGCTGTTAGAGCGTGACAAGCTAATCTCTCTAAGCCGGGCGATGAAATTCGGGAAGGAGGCTGGCGATGGGGTTGAATGGGGAGGGGTTTGGGTTTGTGTTGGGAAGGTGCCTGGCAGGCTGAATGCGTGTGCTTGGCTTCCTTCCTCTTGCCCTCTTGCTTCCTGCCTTTCCTCGCTTCGCTGTGTTTGCTCTCCGGACAAGCTGCCGACTTGGGTCTGTGTTGCTTGTCCTGGGGCTCCGCGCCGGCCACTCTGGAAGGACCAGGGCGGGCTCCATAGCCCAGCCCTTAACATACCCTCTCTCTCCCCGGCGCGCCCACAGATAGGCCACAAACCCCCCAGACGAGCCGCGATCCGACTCGTAGTATTCGATAGCCCGGCGGTTGGGCGTTGAGGGCGCAGCCAGGTGCTGCAACGTCGTCAAGATGGCATTGTTCGTGGCCTCTTGGCGGGCGGCCTGGGCTTGCATCATTCCCTGCCAAAACATGAGCGGCGAACAAGAGGGATAGAGTGTGTACTTACTGCGAGCGCAACGAAGTTTTGGTCAATTCGACCCAACGCCGCATAAGCAGGGCTGCCAAACCCACCGCTGGCGTTGCGGCCACGGGGCGCCATCACGAGCGCAGTGTCCGCTACCGGAACGACGTTAAGATATTTGAAATATAATACTAAAATTTAAAGTTATTAAGAAATATAATTAATTAATATGGTTATTTTAAGGTTTAAAAAGTAATTTATATAATTTTTAAATTTTCCTAAAACTAAATATAGCTATTATAAAGTTATAGTTATAGGTAGTATACTATTCCTAGGATATTAACCTTATAAACTATGCTAATTTTTAGTATAATTTATTATAGGGTGCGGGCCTATAGGCCTACTACCCTGGCCTAGATAAGGCCATAGGGCACACAGTCCGAATAGATCCTCTTCATCTTCGCACAGTCCCTAACAAATTGGAAGAAGGAAGCAAGACAGTGCACCTAGCTGCCGGAGGGCCTAGCCACCGCAGTCGCCGCCACCATACAAGGTGGCTAGCGGGAAACCTACGACATAGGCTAAGACATAGAGGAATGGCTACGATGCCTGGTGATTCCTAAGGGATAGGCCTAGGACGGAGGTTTGGCAGATATCTTAGCCAACAAACTCGGACGGGTTTTCACTTTTTATTTTAAATCAAGGTAGTCAAGCTGGTCAATTTTTAAAAAATTTATGGTGCCTTTTAATCTGTCATGGCCAGTCGAAAAACAATTGGCGTTATTTATCTAGAGGCTCAACCGAAGGGTCCCACGTGCATGGACTGTACTCGTCCGTCGTCATATCCGCCACCTCGTCCTCTGTCAGCTCAAAATCATACACGTCGGCATTCTCCAGCACGCGGCTCGGCGTGACCGTCTTCACCAGCGGCACGAAGCCCTGCTGCAGGCTCCAGCGCAGCAGGATCTGCGCCTCCGTCTTGCCGTACTTGTGGGCGAGCGCGGCGACCTTGGGGTCGCCGAAGCGCTCGCCGCGCACCAGCGGGCAGTAGGCCTGGACGGCGACGCCGCGCTGGCGGCACCAGTGCACAATCTCGCGGCGCAGCAGCCAGGGGTGCAGCTCCCACTGGCCGACGGAGAGCACGCCGCCGCGGCCGGCCCCCCCGCCGCGCTCGGCCTCGAGCTCGGTAATGTAGGCCTCGAGCTCGGCGAGGTGGTGCACGCCGTAGTTGGAGACGCCGATGGCGCGCACCTTGCCGGCCTCGGCGCACTCGACGAGCGCGCGCCAGGCGCCCTTGCGCGCGTCGGGCCCGCCGTACGGGCTGTGGATCAGCATCAGGTCCAGGTAGCCGAGCTGCGTCTGCGCAAGCGCGTCGTCGACGAGCGCGTGCGTGCTGGCGTAGCCGAGCGGCGTCTTGAAGAAGGGCACCTTGGAGGTGAAGAAGACGTCGCTGCGGGGCACGCCCGCCGCCGGGATGGCCGCCGCCGCCTCGCCCTGGTTGCGGTACATCGACGCGGAGTCAATCTGTGAGAATCAGTCTTGGGACGACGGAGCGTGTGAAACTTGGCAATGGCAGCGCGTACTTGTCGGTAGCCTGCTTCCAGTGCCTTTTGGCAGATGGCGGCGCAGTCGTCCTTGGGGCTGTAAAAGTTAGCTGTGAATTGGCGGTCGTTGCTGACCGTCGTGGTTTGTACATTTGATAGACCTGAGTATACGGTTAGCTACCCCTTCCCTTGCTGTGTCGACGATTCACGCAAGTTCACTTACACCAAAGCCGAGGCGTGGCATCTCATGGCCCGAGTTCAGCTTGACCTTGGAGGCAAAGGTGAGTTTGCCGGACATTTTGACAGAGATGAAGAGCGTTGAGAAAGAGGTTTAGTGATGGTTGATGGCGTCTTCTAGTCCGCAACATGTAGTGGCGGGGAGAACAGTAGTTGTACCACTAGCTATAACGTGGGTCTCGATGACCTGATCAATCATAAGCCTCAGAATCTAATAGTATGTTGCATGTACTCCGCCTCCGCAGTTACAACTGCCAGCAGCGAAGCGCGCACTTGAGTGAAAATCGGTTGAGTCCAAGAAGTATATATATATTAAAAACTAGTGTAAACTAGCGAGAGTTTTGCATTATTTAAAACTCGCCGGGAATACCAATCTTGGTTCCGATGGTAGTCCCGTCAACACCACCGAGTGTGAGGGCGGCATTGATGACACCGCCGAGACCCTCACCAGCGATAAGACCAGCAGCAACAGCGTAGCCGTAGATTTCCCAGCTGCGGGGAAAGTACTTTCTCCACCACCAAGCAGTAATGGCGCCGAAAGCAATCATGTTGGCATAACCGGTATCAGGGCCTAGAACCCAAGCAACGCCAATACTCATCCAGTTGGGGAGGAAGGCACGGTACTTCTCGCGAGGACCGACAAGCCAGAGGTTCTTAACGACGACTTGGAGTCCACACAGGACAGCAATGACAATGGTGAAGATGACACAGCTGTGGGGAATAGGAATCTTGGGCAGCGTCATGGCCTCGGCGACAGCCTGCCAGGCGCCCGCGGATGGCGCGTGGAATGCGCACTGCGCTTGCGCCAGCTCGCTCAAATCAGCCTGCCAGACACAGGGATAGGCAGCCATGAACAAGACGAACATGCCGGGCGCCAAAAAGATGGCAACAATGGTACCGACGCACTGCGCATAGAACTGCAGGTTGGGCGGGGTTCTGAGAAGGAAGCCGACGCGGAAGTCACTGGTCAAATCCGTGGACACATTGGCACAGCCCGAAGCAATGTTGCCCGCAATGAGATTGATGCGCTGAGCGTGCGTCTTTTCCCAGCCGTGGGTAATGCCACCAAAGACGAGCTGAGAAGCCTTGGCCGAGGCAGTCAGAGGGGTGTTGTCGGTAACGGCACCACCGTGGATGGAAAGGAAGGCGAAGATGAGGGCTAGGAAGAGGGCGAGGAGAGTGAGGCCAGGGTTGATGCCAAACTTGAAGTGGCAGATGAGCATGGCAATGACGGTCATGGCTAGACAGCCCGACATCCACACCCAGTCAGGGACTTGCTGGTCCTTTGTAGCAAAGTCTTCGACGAGGTTGCTTGGGTCGCTTGCCTTGGCAGCCTGGCCTGCAATGTAGGCATTGTGCTTGCCGCGCTGCTGCATCCTGTTGTTGATGGCCTCGCAGGCACCACGCCAGGCGTAGACGACACCCTCCCAGACGACGCCGATGTGCATGATGAACTCGGTCATGCTGTAGACAATCAGGACGGCGACACCAGGCCAGAGCATCCAGAAGCGCGGCGAGACGGGCTTGCCGTTGCCGAGACCAGACATGCTGGCAAAGGACACGTAGGGGTGCCACTTGCTGTCCTCTTCAAAGAGCACGTTTGTCCTGCACTCGCCGTAGTAGACCAGGACGGGGCCAATGATGGCCCAGGCGACAAAGGTACCGAGCCACCACGACAGGGCGGCGTTGCGGCCGACGAGCAGCCCGGAGCCGAAAAAGGCGGGGGTAAGCAGGATGTACCAGCCCCAGCTCTCAATGGTCATGAGGGTGGGATGCGCATAGCCGCCCCAAGCGTAGAACCAGGTGAAGAGGTGCCACTCGTGGGTGATGCCATTGGCATAGGATCCACAGACGAGGATGACGATGCCGCCGAAGAACGAGGCCAGCAGGGCCTTGATCTTCTTCATGGCGTCAGCGGCGCCAGACCCGACCGAGTGCATGGAGCGGATGGTGAGGGCGGCGGCGGTGGGGGTGGGGAAGATGAGGTTGAGCTCGCGGGCGACGTTGATGATGAAGAACTTGCGGAGCGGGATGGCGGCGAAGAGGCCAAAGAGGGCGCAGATGACGGTGATGGCGATGATGCTGCCAAAGTCTTGCGACGGGCTCTGGTCCTGCTGGGACTGACCGGGGCGCTGCCACAGGCCGAGGCGGTACATGGCGGGGAAACCGGCGACAAAGGGCCCGGCGATGCCGCCGGCGCCGGTGGCGGCGGCCTGAATAATGGAGTTCTCCTGGGGCCCAAAGGGCATGCCGAGGATCGGGGTGTTGGGCAGGAAGCGGCAGAGCATGGTGATGATGCCATAGCCGAAGATGGCACCAAACAGGTTGGCGCTGAAAGTGAAGCCCGTCTTGAGGCCGAGGTACACGTTAGACGCGTTGACGAGGGAGCCGAGACAGACGCCGACGACGACGGCGCGGATGGTCAGCGGGTGTCTTTCGGGGGCGGCACCCTTGATGGGCGGGAAGCTGACGAAGAGGTCGGTGATGGTCTCGTCGTCTTCGTCCAACGACTCGATCTTGACGATGCTGTCATTGCGCTTCTCCAGGACCTGGCCGGTCGTGTCGGCGGCCTCGACGCCGGACGTGATGGCGGTGTCCTTTTCGGTGGCCATGATGACGGGCGGCGGCAGAGGGCAAGAGGGAGAATGGAGAATAGAAGAAGAGGGATGAGAAGAGCGTCACATGGTCAATCGTGTTGGGTCGAGCGCGCGCACCCCCGGATTTTAAAGACAAGCTGCGAGCGACTCGAAGGAACTTTTGCAAGCAGAGGGTCCAGTCGACTAAGATAGTTGAAAGTTGGAGCGACAAAAGGTCCTTGCCTGGCCTGACTTTGTGGCGTTGGAATTGGATAGATCCAAGGCCTAGTCTGATTGAGCCCTAACCAATCCGAAAGAAGAGAAAAACGCCGTCGTAATGTGGGGGTAGACTCGGGATTAGGGAACAAACGAAGCAGTTTTGGTCGGGGGGGGGCCTGGCGTCTTGACCCTTTCAAGTAAAGTTTGACCTAGTGTAGCAACTTGGCCGAGTCAATGCGAACTGCTGATACGACGGGCTGTTATTTTGTGCATTGCGGCGAGGAACGAGGAATGCTAGGCGGGCTTACCTGATGCGACGGGAAAAAACAAGGCTCGGCCGGCCTCGAAGCAAGTGCTGATGTTTTCTGTCAGTAGTTCCTTCCCTCCAGCGTTATACCGCTTCGGCCCCCATCCCATCCCTTGGCATTATGGCACTAACTACCTACCTATAGTTGGTGGCTTGACTAAAAGCACTTGACAATCTCTCTTCGGCGCTTTACCATTATTATACATAACCATATCAACTCACCTATCCGTACTCCGTGCACTAGTTAACGGGTTCACATCCACCGCCTGCACCACTTTTTGCTCCATTCTCCAGCCCTCAGCTGAGGACCTTTTGCAAAGCCGAGGGGCCTTTTGCAACGAGGCTTCAGTCTTGCACGAGGCTTCAGGTGAACTACTAACTGCCAACATGACTTGTTCCGCGGTGAATCATCTGGTCAGCCTCAACGTCGGAGAAATAATAACTCCTCTGGTCTGCCTGCCAGGTCTTGGTGGCTTAAGCCCTTTCGCCACATGTGGCAATTTGGACATGGGCCGTGGCGACTTGGTATTTCCGTTCAGCCACAGTAAGCCTCGTTGTCACTTTGCAATTTTTGCAACAACCTTCCGCAAAAGCAGAAACAAAGCGTGCCCCCAATCCCCGCACCGATGAAAATTGGGGAAAAAGCGCGCTGTGAACCATGTGCTAGTTATGCTATGCAAGGACAAGGCGACAGACACGACAAATGCACATACTGTCGCGTGAATCACTACCTCAAGTGGTGCCGCCCCCGGAAATAAAGCAGCAGAGCCTCCATTTCCGCCAGGGCAAGTATGAAAGGATGCTTGAAGCCTATAACTAGTTAGACAAAGAACGAGGTCGTCGACTTGCTTGTCCATGTCCATTCCTCGCAACCCAGCAGTTTTGAAGCCGCATGTGGGCGGTTGGACATGGTCGTAAGCTTTTCCTTGAGATGGTATATGGTATGTCTTGTATGAACGGGGCACCAGTTCAATATTCGTCACGTGTGGCAAATCATTCAGAAACCAAAAAGAAAAAAATCCATTGTCTAACATTTGGTAAAATATGCTGCAGCCCAAGCCAGCGGGCCGCACAGCGTGTCTAGGGTAAAAGTGGCGCTGTCACCGAAGTACCTCTCCTTCCATTTTCCTCTCAACAATAGTCACTCGCTCCATTATCATCAACCAACGGCGCGGCCCGGCCCTGCAACATGTCGCTCCTAAGATTACCATTGGAAGTACAGTCCACCATCCTGGAAAGCTGCACCGACGCCTCGGATGCGCTGGCACTCGGGTCGACATGCAAGCAATTGACCGAGCTATGGGCCGCACGCGGAGCTGGTGTCGTGTGGTCGCTGTGGACGCGACAAATCCCGGCCGTAGAAGAGGCACTCATCTCTGTCAGTTTATACGGCTATAGCAATACTGAGAGTCTGCGAGTCTATTTCTGACTATTCCCAAGCTTCGTGCAGCGCAGTTTGTGCACGACCAGGAAGCCCGCAAACAGCCCCTCCCCATGGCCATTGACGTTGCCCAATTCAGCAGCGCTCACAAAAGACCAGGCCTGGCCGACTTCAATGGCCTCTGGGCCCAGATTCTCATGGTGAGAATGATGGCCAAGCATATTATCATACATAGCGAGGCCCGTCACGGAGAGCACCGCGAAGGTCTAGAAGAACCCGAACACCAAGCTGAATGTGAAGCACGCGTTCAAACGGCCATCTATCGCACTCTGACTGCGGCAGCAGCCATCGCTGGTCTATACAACGCCCCCATGTATACCGAGTATCCCATTTATCCAGATGACTCCATGGGGTTCGACCGACCGCCCCTGACACTTGGCAGGGACGGACGCTTCCCTGCCGAGCGGCTCAGAGATCTGCTTGAGTGTCCTGCATTTCGGATGCCTGTAGACAGGGAAGAGGAGGAGAAGATGTTTGGAGCCTTTGCGGTATGGCTCCGTGATAATATTCTTGCGGATCAGGCGGCCCGACAGCGTATGGCGCAGCACCACCAGAACAAAACTGGGCGGGGGTTGTGCTGCGTGTGCAATTTAGACTACAGTCACTCTGATGGTGAACATTCGAGTGATGACAGCAGCTGGGAGCCAGAATGTGCATTGGCCGACGTTGACGGGCTGCAACATTCGGACACACACCTCCTCATCTGGCATGTGATGCAAATGCTGCGTGTACAAGGCCGGATCCAGCGCCTCATTGCCTTGTCTCCTATAGAATCAACCCCAAACCTCGACCCGCCCGCGCACCGAACCATTCCCGTCGTCTTTTTCAACCAGTTTCAAGTGCGCGAGGTGCATCTCACCAAGAACCCCCCGCGCATGGACCTGCGGCCCACCACACACAGCATCGTCCATCGGCGGCGGCCTTACTCTGCCTACACCGACGTATTCGATGAGGGGAACTGGACCTACCTGTTGTACAGTGTCGTGACCGAGTCTGACCAGCCAAACACCTATAGAGAGACAGGGGCACCGACAACGCCGCTGGAACTGAAGCTGTTTGACTACCTGTTGTGGCGGCTGGCCGGCGCGCGGTTCCCGCTCAACTACTTCCAATACAGCGACAGCGAGCTCTATGCGGATTACATGACGTTTGTGCACACTTTTACTATATTTGCCAGTGACGAAGTGGAATCCAGGGCGCCGGTACGGGACTTTTACTTTGGAGGGGATTTCGCCGATGGCTCCGAATTCCTCCTAAGGGCAGGGCAGCAGGAACCAGAGACGTACAATAAAGTGGGAGACTGAAATGACGGCGCTCATCAAGGCCTTCTCGCTGTTCACATTAAGCATCCGAGTAGGGGCACATCGGATCATCGGCCGACACCACCACAGTCTGCGGGGACGGCAACGGCCTGTATATCTTGGCGACCCCATTCGCACTTTGAATCCGAGCCCGTCCCATGGTTGCCAATCCCCAATCCCCTTAGCCGATGGTCCGAGTCTTGTCTGGCGCGTCTTCGCGTCGTCGGCATCCGAAGTGAACTAGCTCGTGTGGCCCCGCCAAAGCACGCCATCGCCCTGACGGCATGGGCGAGCAGCCGACGCTGCCAGCTCATGGAATGACAAAACCGCCACAGCTTACCGATCATAATTCCAGTTTCCAATTCCAGCTCCAGATACTTGAATCCAATCTCGCCCATCTCTTGCCGTACCGGATCCTCTCTCCCCTCCCCATTACATCACCACACAAACGACCCCTCCCTCTCTCCCCCGCACCAGCCGCAAAAAACCCCCTTCATCCCCCCCAAAAAACACCGCAAACATGTCCATCGTCGACATCAAGACCAAGGCGCAGTTTGACGAGCTCGTCCAGAAGACGCCCTACGTCGCGCTGCAGGCCCACGCCGTCTGGTGCGGGCCCTGCAAGGCCATCTCGCCCTTCTTCACCAAGTTCGCCACCGCGCTCGCGCTCCCCGAAAAGTACACCTTTGCGCGCTTCGACACGGACGAGGTGCCCGACCTCGCCTTTGAGCTCGGCGTCCGCTCCATCCCCGCCTTCTTCTTCTTCGAAAAGGGCGACAAGACGGCCGACCTCACGGCCCCCAAGCCCCCGGCGCTGCAAAAGGTCGTCGAGGACCTCTCCACCAAGGCCAAGGCCGCCGATGCTGTGAGTGCGCCTGCAGGCAACGAGTCGGCCGCTCATCTCTAATGCCTGTGGTGGATTTTCTTTGTAGGAATAGTTTTCGACGAGCGAAGACTTTTAAAAACAGCGATCCTTGTCCGGCGAATGGACACGGACAATACCCGCTACCCGCCGAACAAAAACATGCAATATACCCGGGGCGAGCAACGGTCGAATCGAACAGAGACGTGTCGCTCGCAGCTAGAATAGCTACAATTTTACAAATACAAAAACAATTGAAATACCCAGAGTATGCTTCGGTATTAACCTCGAACAACGCAGTCGCAGTTCCCGAGAGAGACACGCTTAGAGAAACACAAGGTCGCGAGTCGTTCAGGATTGGAAATTTATCAATGGTAATTCATCGCTATCCAACTCCGCACTTTGCAGCATGCAATTGTCAACAAAGTAAATGCTCCCAGCTATGGGGTAAATGAGTCAACATGTTCCGCCGGTCCTTTACACCTGTAAAAAGTGTCACAACCACTACCAATATCATACTTTTCAGCACCAGCCTACTCGCTCACCTCGCTCGACGTCCCGCTCAGCTGTCCAACACCCGAATCAGTCCGCTTCTTCCCGGGCGACTCTTGGCGCCGCCTGCCACTACCCACCACCACGTTTCGCTGCGGCTGCTGCTCGGGGCGCACCGTCTGCGAGGGCTCCTCGGGCTCCGCCTCGCTCGACACGGCAGGCAGCATCGAGCGCCGTCGGCTGGTCTCGTCGCCGCCGCTCACCCTTAGACGACGCAAGTCATTCACCCCCATGCTACGCTGATGGTCGTGGCCCGACTTTTCCGTCGATGTGCTGTCCCGACGCGAACCGGTGCTCGGCTTGTCGCCCACCGTGGTTACGTTGCGCAGGCCGGAAATGCCTCCCCGCCAGCGGCTGAGGTTCCAGAAGCTGCCGTCGCGAGCATCGTCCGGGACGTCAGCCTCCATGGTGCTCACCAGGCTAAAGCTTGGTGTCGGGAGAACGGTGGGGCCCTTGTTCTGATCCTTATTCTGGTTCTTGCTCTTAGTACCAGCCTTGACAGGATCCAGATTGGTAGACGGCGTTTGGCCGCGCTTCAGCAGGTTGCTGTTGCTCCTCTTCCGCGACGGCGACGTGGCAGCGTACGGCTGCCTTCTGGCTTCCGAGGCTAGATTAGAGACTGAAGCATTCGGGGTTCGGACGACGCTTCTAGATGGCGAGACTGAACGTTCGCTTGGTGCGTTCGGTGTTGCAGTCAAGCTTCGCCCGCCTTCAATATCCTGCCGCCAGCTCATGATTCTGTCCGAAGTACCCTGATTCGGCACCACGTTCCCAGTCGTGCTGAGAGATCCACGTCGAGAATGAACACGACTGCCAGCGCTTGTCCTCGTCGCCAAGCTGGAGCTGCGGCCGACGCCAGCGACCTTGCCTGAAAACTTGGACCCCGTTTCCCACAGACTTTGGTGCCGCTTTACAGCCGCACAGTCTTGCCTAAAGACTTTAATGATACCTTTTCGATCGGCAGTAATAATAATGTTGCCATGTTTGTGCTTTGACCGTTCGAGGTAAGCAGGACTCTCGGCCGGCTTCTTGACGCTTCCCGGCACATCCGAATACGTCACTTCGGAAAGGGCGCTCTGGCTGACTGTGGCTTCGCTCAAGCTCATCAGCGTCACCGGTGGGGGGTTGCACAGATCGTAAATTGGATCGCCAGAAGCGCTCAAAAGTTGCTTCGTCGCAGTCGGCGCCATGAGAGCCACAGTCACCACTTCGGGATGCGCGTCAAAGGACTCATAAGGCTGTTTGTCGCGGATCTCGAGGTCGGGGCGCGAAATATCCCATATGTACGCTTTGCGATCCTCGCTGCCCGAAGTCACGAATTGGCCGTCGTCACTGAACCTGGCGTGGATCTGACTTGACATATTTTCGTGGCCTTTAAACTTGGCCTCGAGCATGCGCGTCTTTAAGCTGTAGATACGCACGCGCGAGTCGTTGGAGCTGATCAGAACCTTGACATCTGCCTGCGGGGACCCGTGAGCAGAAATCGTCTTGGTGCGAATACCGGTAATCTTGCTGCCTTTGGCATTTTTGCCGCGTGATGAGCGGACATGGATTTGCCAGGGATTCTTTAACCCCTCCGTCTCAAAAAATATGCAAATGCCACTGAGAAGACCGCAGATGGCCGTCTTGCCATTTGGAGTAAACGCCACAGCCGTAATGAATTCGCCTGTTGGAGCCGAAAAGGCGACAGCTTTGTCGGGAATGCTCCATAGTCGCAGTTGCTCGTCCAAGGATCCAGCCAGGAAGAAGCGGTCGTCTGTGGGGTGAAATGTAATCGATGTCACAAGATCATCGTGCTTGAAAGTGCATAAACTCTCTGGCCGACTTAGGTGCCACAACTGCACCGTCTTGTCCATGGAGGAAGATAGCAAAAAGTTATTTTTGCTCCAGCTCAAAGCGAGGACTTCTCCGGAGTGGCCTTCGAATTCGCGTATAGGTTTGCTGCGGAAGACGGGCGCGCTTAGCCGTTCATTCTTGGAACGACTCTCTTTCTCCTCCTCGTCCTGCTCCTGCTCTTCTTCATATGCGTTTCGTTCCTCGGGTGTCGAGAGAACGGCGTACACGCGGACGACATGGTCCATGCCGGCAACTGCGAGGTAGCGACCGTCAACGCTGAATTCAGCCGCCCAGATAGCATTGCCTCCTTTGAGAATCTTGCTGCCGACGACTGTGGCAGGCACATGTTTGGAGCGGCCGTCGGCTTTCTTGGCGCTGGAAAGCTCCTGGGCGAGAAACATGTGATTAAAGCTGCGAGACTTTTTGTGTGTGCCTTGACTCGAATATACCGGGGCGGTTCCTTGTGTAGCGGTAGGTAACCGCCTCCGGCACCCATGACCATGGTAAGGGCTCGGGCATTGGATCCATCGGTGCGAGCATGGTCGCCGAACTCCGAGTCGGAGTCGGCATCATCCTCCTTTCGGAAAGGTCCACGGATAGACAGGCGGCTTAGAAACGACGGGCCCTTCTTGCGATCCTTGATACTGTCCGGACGAGCACTGGGGGTTGAGTCGTGGCTGGGGCGGCTGATGCTGTCGGGGGTCGGGCTGTCGGGTCTGCCAGCACTTAGCAGGCGTTGCGCAATGGTGGGTTCGGTACTGCTATTTGTTCGGAGGTATATTTGCTACACAATTAGCATCATGCGATTCGGTCCGAATGTCAAGATACCTACTGTGCTGAGAGGGTCCAAGCCAGAGCCGTGGCCTTGGATTGAGGTACTGGGTTTTAATGTGTTCTTGGTCGACTGGCTGTCTTTGCTGACAGGCGGACCGGCGCTGCGCGAATGCTTCGAAGTTGGACGTCGACTAACGATTGGACTGAGAGACTCGGAGCCATTTTCTTCGACTGCAGAACAATTAGCACGAATGTGGCGGGTTCTGGCGAAAGAGTCGCAAGACTAACATGAAGGCGATTTGGCGTCTAGTCGCGAGCGTCGGTCTTGGTCCCCGACCAGGTGTAGATCGCTTGCTGGCGCAGGCGAGGAAACGTCGGGGGTCATGATTCCATACTAGCAAAGAGGAAAGCAATGTATATTCCGAAGAAGGAACTCGTGGTGCGAGCGCAGACTTAATAATCCGGCATCACGGAAAAGCAAGGGCGTGGGACGGAGATGCGAATTGTCGCGTTAAGGCCCCAAATATAGCAGTTCACAGGGAATCACTGGCTGACGCTAGCCACGGGCGACGAGGGGTGGGCGAAGGAAATCAGGCTGCTGAATGGGAAAAGGTGGAAATTCGATGGTTGGCCGTGGTCGGATTATTCCCGGGACGAAGGGTTGTTGGGCGTATCGCAGAAAGTTGTCTCACGACTAAATGATGAGTGGGCAAGAAGTTGACTGTAACGTCTGGAGGGAAAAAAAAAAACGTCGAGAGGAGCAGGGAAAAAAACTATCGTCGGGACGACCTGACCGCTGTCACAAGCGCCGCGGTGCTAATTTAGTTGCTTCCCAGTTCGGAGGTCTGATACTCTCCGTAGCCGTGAGGTCCGCAAGAGGAAAACGAGCTCTGGGACATGGGCGGAGTTTGGGTGCCTGCCACTGCCGGGGTGTGCGTCCAGGCTCGGGGGTTCCGGCGGCGGAGACTGGCAATTGAGGATGAAGAAAGTGAAGAAAAAAGATGGACGAAGCAAAAGCAATTGAGGTCGGTGGTATCGATGACGGAGGCGACGTTTCGGCGCGTGCGACGCTGGCCGGATCGAGGCTGCTGTTGAGAAATAGGCTGGATGAGAATAAGGTTTGGCGGGGGACGAGGAGGTGTAGGAAGCAAGGCTGAGAGCAATGGCATAGGTAGGCTATGAAGCAAGGAGGAAGAGATGAAGGGGAATGAAACAATTCCGGCAAGGAGATAATGTGCGAGGCAAACTGCGATGCGAGGAAGCGAGACGGCGCAAACAGGGAACCCGTGTCGATGATTATAGTAGATACGGGCTGGCAGCTGGCAGCTGGCAGCTGGCGGCCGGGGTGTTGCGTTGCGGGTGCTGCAGAATCCAGAATCCACGACGACAAGGCCGCGACATCTGCTGATGGAGGGGCACCAGCGGCCCCACGCTCTTCTCGGCGCACTGACTTGTACCTACTAACGGGGCCTGTCTTGTCTCTTGTCGCCTCTTGTGCCGTCACCATGACCGCGCCAGCTTCCGGGTTATATTAGTGCTCTGCCAAGGCAAGGCACCAGGCAATAGCTAAGAGTTTCTGCTTCCAAGTCGAGGTCGAGGCTATCAGACATATTTCCTTGTTTGCTTGGCATTTATTCTTCAGCAATGATACGCAGGTACTGGTGGAGTGTAGCCGTCGCCCTATTGGCAATTGCCAACCCTCGCTATTCCGCTCTTTTACTAGTCATGTCTGACTGTAACCCTCCTCTCCTCCAGGTGTTCTGCCTGTTGGCTCCCTGGGTGGGGAGTTTGTCATGATGAAACTACAATTTTGGGAACCCCACTGTAGGTATGAATTCGAGTCCTGCCCCTCCATCGAGACGGGTCCATATTCGGCGGCACGATGGTCCCTTCAGGGCTTGACCGGGCGCGCCGCCGCTCCCTGCCCGCCTCTCGGATTCGCTCATCGTGTTGGTGCCAGAACACGCAGCTATGAATAACAATGAATATTCAATACACAACTGGGTAAACTGTCCGCCCCCCTGTTGCATAGTATGGATCGCCCACTTGCCGCACTGGTAGCCTGGTGTTGAGCGCCAAGACAAGGTATTCCCGCAACGGAACCAGGGCGTCCTATTTCGAGATGCAGCAAGGGCGGGCGGGCCGACGACGAACAGGAAAAAAAAGGCTGAACCAAGGCCTCGGCGATTGTCACCGTATCAGTAATACGTGGTGCGTCGGTGGCTGCCTCTGCATGTGGCTTGCTGCTGACAGGCAACCGCTAGCTCTGCATCCCGGGCGCACGCTAATGTGGAAAGAGACAATACTTGTCCAACCCTCTATCCGTCTATTGCAGCCTTTGTTCTCTCTCTGCCCTGCCAGTTACCACTAGATTTGTCTTACTCAGTCTCGATCTAGAACCCATGCAGCTCCTTGTGAAAAGTACAGCCTGGTAACCGGATAACAGGCTGCCAAGTTGCCGAAAAAGTAACTAATAAAGTACAGTACGGATACGAATTAGTGCCAAATTTGGTTGCATTCCCCCGCGCGGTCAGATATTTCCCCCACAGTCGTCGAAATAGCTAGTTCAAACGTAAAAAAAAAAAAAAAAAAACGACTCGTCAAATCACGACGTTGGTTACGCGTACTGCCCCGTCTCCCTCGCATTCGAGGCTGGTCGGATCCGAGCCCACAACGGCAAGTCTGTCGAGGCGTTTTGCAATGTTGCGAATCGCACTCTTTCCCTCAGCCTAGCGACGGCTCGAATCGCAATCTAGACCGTCTTTGTAGATTGGCCCTGGAGAGTCTTGTGAGCATCACCATGACATAATACGCGTGTTCCTATTTCCGCAACGCGCCTTGGCACAATGCAGAAATATCTTGCCAGCTTTATACTTGATCACTTGGGATCTCGATTATTCACTCGCCCCTGTCTCACATGTATTTGCGTATTAATACTGAATCGGATCGCCGCGGTTCGTTGTCGTGGTTCATCCCCACCCCCAGCCACGCGACACTCGTAATACGCGTAAAAGTGTCTGTTGACCGCATCGCCAGCATCCATCACCCGATCTGCACCATTCATCCCCCGGCAGCCCTCGGCGCAAAAATGTCCGCCAGCAAATCCGGCCCTCCGTGCCTCATCAATACGGGATATACCAGCCCCGCGCTGTGCTTGAGGACCACGTCCTCGCACAGCGCCAGCAGCCCGTTCCCGCGCCGCGCAGATGGCTCTGCCACACGGCGCCGGCAGTGTTACGCCCGTCGCCGTGTCCTCGGTGTCGCACCAGTCCAGAGCTGGTGTCGTCCGTTTTTGGTAATGTCACACGGCTCAAGTACTGCCCGATTAGCACCGGTGAGTCTTGTAGTCTCTCTGCCGATACGGGCTCAAAAGATTCGTTACGTGGTCATGCATTGCTTCCCGAAGTGCTCATTTGGGATGGAATAATTCGGGGTTGTATTCGTGGCGCCTGGTGTCAATTATGAGTTTATTTAGGCAACCGAGCCTGGCCGCGACGTCCATCTCGGCTCCGGATACGGAACCCTACAATACATCTCTCATCAATGGCTGAGTCGCGATCGATATTGTACGCTACGCGCTCTTTGTTACTCTTAGATGTTCTGTTTATATCGGCTTTGACATAAGTTTAGAACATTCACACTAAGCTGGGCGGGGTGCACATCATGCTCACCGAGCGTGGGACCAATCTCAACAAGTAGTAAGCTGTTGCTCGTGTCATGTTTCCCTTCAAGTATTGATTTCATAGGTACGTATTGAATTATCTTTGTAGCGGTCAGCATATCTGCAGCTTTGGTATTGCTAATAAGCTATTTTAAGCTGGGTGGAGATTTCTATCCCAATCGCCTGTTGTAGCCTGAGTCAAAGTAACTACGTATCAAGGCCTGGCAGATAGTTTTTGGGGGTGAAACCGGACGGCCAAACGAAATGAAATGATGGAAAACCTGTATTCACAGGAATACTTTTTCAACTCATCGTCTTAGAAGGATACATGCCATTCGCGGCGCTGGACCGACAATAGCGAGCGAGTGCCTTCACTGCACTTGACGTAAAGTATATTGAAAAAGACAGCGCTTCTTGGTACGTACTTTTAGCTTGGCTCTAGGCGCGTGTCGAAACATAGAAATACAGTAGTAGCCAAGGAACGCAAACTTTAATAAAAATTAGCATCCGCGGCTGCTCAGTGACAATGTCTGGCGCGGTAAGCCACAGTTGATGATACTGTGGCGCACGCCAACCTACACGACGAGACTACATTCGTTGCCGACTTCCTGAGTACGTTTTATTGTAAAGTGTGGCTTATTCCAATCTGCACGGCAAAATGTGTGGTTTTGCCTTTACATCTGCCTCGCTACATACCTGCGTGTTTTAATTCTCCGCGCTGCATATTTGCCAGTCCGTCATTGGTGACTCGAAGCCTGTAGCGCCACACACCAGACACTTTACCTTTACAACGCCACCCCCACTAACGCCGTGCCTGAAGCGCCTAATAATCCTCTCGCAAAGTCAATGGAGGGGCAGTCGTCCAACCTTGACCTTGACCTTGACCGCACATATAAAATCGCCTGACCGACCGTCCCATCTCCCACTCCTTCTTCTCGGACAACACAGATGCCATTATACCAATAGCACAGCCATACACACAACCACACGACATCCGCCACCATGAAGCTGATATCACAAAAGCAGTTCAAAGACGTCGAGGAGGAGCAAATCACACTGCAGCCCGAGGAGCCCGAGGACATGGTAACTATCGCCGCGCTTTCCCCCACACAGGCTCCCAACCATGCTAACACACACGTCACAGTGGCACGCATACAACCTCATCGTCGTCGGCGACCGCGTGCGCGGGCACGCCATCCGCAAAGTCAGCGTCACCAACACGGGCACCGGCGCGACGCAGTCGGAGCGCGTGCACGTGGACCTCACCGTCAAGGTCAAGTCGCTCTTCTTCGACCCTGCCGCGTCGTCGCTGCGCGTGTCGGGCACCATCTGCTCCGAGAACGAGCACGCGCCGCTCGGCTCGCACCACACGCTCGACCTCGAGGTCGACCGGCCGTTTACGCTCATCAAGGCGCACGGGTGGGACAGCGTCGCGCGCGAGGCGCTCGCGCAGGGCCTCGGCGACGACCGCCACCGCGCGACCGCCACCGTGGTCATGCAGGAGGGGCTCGCCAACATCTGCCTCATCACCGAGTTCCGCACCGTCTTCAAGGCCCGCGTCGACCACGTCGTGCCCCGGAAGCGCGACGCCGCCGCCACCCAGGACGCCGGCGTCCACAAGTTTTACGAAAAGACGCTCGCCACCCTGCTGCGCTCCGTCGACTTTGCCGCCCCCCGCCCGCTGCTGCTCGCCAGCCCGGGCTTCGTCGCCGCCGACTTTAAGAACTACATTGCCCAGCAGGCCCGCGACAGGTCCGACAAGACGCTCGCCGCCGTCGCCAAGCAGGCCACCGTCATCCACGCCAACTCGGGCCACATGCACAGCCTGCGCGAGGTGCTCAAGAGCCCCGCCGTCATGGCCCAGATGCGCGACATGAACTTTGCCAAGGAGGCCATCTTGATGGATAAGTTCTTTGAGCTGCTCAAGCGCGACGACGGACGCGCCTGGTACGGCTCTCACGCCGTCCACAAGGCCGTTGCCGACGGCGGCGTCGGCCCCGGCGGCGGCACCCTGCTCATTAACAATTCGCTGTTTCGCAGCAACGATTTGGAGGTGCGTAAAAAGTACGTCGCTCTCGTCGACAAGGTCAAGCAAGACGGGGGCGAGACGCGCGTGCTGAGTAGTGATCACGAAAGCGGACAGCGCCTCAAGATGCTGGGCGATATTGCTGCGATTCTAAATTATCCCATGCACGACTTGGACGAGGATGAAGAAGAAGAGGAGGCGCAGCCTGAAGTAGACAGAACACGGTATGAAGAAGATGATGATGTTGGGATGCTGGAGAATGTTATTTGAGCACATTATATAATGATGAATAAAGTAAAATTTGGACATACGGAGCAATGAACATGCCCTTTGAATCTTTCCACTATTGAATCCTCGCACAATTAAATCCTTCAACAATTAAATCACTCACAATCGACAAGGTCTCCGTCTCAAACCTTTAGCCAGTAGGCGAGCTCCCTGGCAAGCTCATGGCTCATTTTACGCGCTCGTACCTACCTACACCCCTATAACCGGTACCTGCCATTTCCACGCTTCATCTGCCCCAATCCAGTTTCCAGGGAGCCCTGTATAGTGAGCGTCTCTTCGGGCGAGCCAGATGTACTCGGCAGCGGTGAAGTCAAGCGCCGGCCGCCAGCGCGCTGCGGCCAACGAACCACGAGCCACTGCCGCACAGCAGGCGCCCACCGCCAGAGACGAGCATTGAGAAAAGCCACTTCCATTCGCGGCGGGGACGTCTGCATGGGGCTTGACGGCGGCGAGGCGGGAGCGGAGGCCGCCCGCTTGGCAAGCAGCGGCCAAGAGAAGAGGTATCGTGCAGGCCAGTCGCCAGCGGCGTCTGCCGGTACCACGGAGCTGGGCGGTTCCAAGGTGCTTGTGCGAGTGCGAAAAGAAAGTCCTCTTCTTGTGACGAATAACCTCCTGGGGTTTGACGGCGAAAGAGTCTGGTCCGCAAAAGACTGGTTCGTCCTGATATGTGGTAAATGATAGCCGACGTGGTTTTTCTTATTGGTCTTATCTCCTTTATTGGTCTTATCTCCTTTATCGGTATTATCTCCTTTATTAGCATCTTGGTCCTGATTAAGATGACTCATGTCGTCATCCATAACTGGATAGATCCTTTGGGGTTTCTTGTTGTCACGTCCTTTACTCTTGACGTACTTAGCAATTTGGCGTCCTAACTTGGAGAAGGGGCAAGGGGATGAGCGGCAAAAAAAAAAAGAAACTCACATCGTTTGCAAAACGCCCCCAAATGCCTGTGATGGTAGCATGGATCCCTTCAGAGCAAAAGGCGTACACACCCAATGATATCGAAATGATGGAGGATGCGCCAACTACACAATTGTGTATTAACGAGAGGACAAGTCAGGGGGGAAGGGTGAGAGTGGGCGGACTTACACAAGACGCCAAATGCCCACCGCGGAGTATTGAGGAATGAGTCGACTTGGAGCGCAAACAAGGAAGCGAAAAACGACATGGGTAGCTAGCAGGTGTCAGTTTTCCCAATAGGATAATGGGATACAGTAAACACGAAAACAACACCGGCACGCGCACTTACAAAGATAATCGTAGCGACTGTGAAGACGAGAATAATCTGCCCGTGATAGACTGCGACGTCGGTCTGCGCGATCGAGGTTGCATTTTGCTGAAGGTTCAATGTTATGCTGACCTAAAGAAAAGTTAAGCAGTCGCTTCGGCTGAGGAAATGGGTGTATAAGCTCGTTCTTACCGATGTTTCAATCTGCTCGACAGCCTTGTCCAAGTCGTGCAGCTCATCGACCACATCCTTGTCGCCAATCTTTTGCAGTTCGAGGCCCACCAGATCGCGAAACTCCCTTTGCACCGACCGCTGCGACTCGGCAACGATCCGCAGTATCTTGAGCTCGTCGCGGATGTCCTTGATCTCGCGGAACAGCCGGGCGGCCAGGGTGCGGTCGTCGGGCAACAGGGGGTTGTGGCCGCCTCGTGCGGCCGAGTGCTGAGACGCTCCCCGTTGCTGTTCGATAAACCGCTCGTAGAGCTCAATCTCCATGGCGACCTTGAGCAAGAGGATCAACATGTCAGCTCATGGGCCAACTTTTACAAGGTGGGTGGGGAGCAGGCAGACTCACAGCTTCGGCAATGGCCGCGGTGAACGCTTCCTTGATGCACACCCGCGACAGCAGATCTGGCGCTTGTTTCTCGAGCGGCCCGGTATACTCACGCTTGAGGCCTCTCCTGCCAAACCCCGACACCCGATCCGAGCGGCTCTGGCGGTCGCCCCGCCGGTCGTCGCCGTCGCCCGCCGAAAGGGACCACGACCTCTGCGCCCTGGTGCTGCTCATGGAGAACCGCCGGGAGAACAGGTTGCTACAGGCGTCCATGATAAAGTGTGCCATTTCGAACGCGTCGCTGGGCATCTTGCCGTTGGTGCGGATGGCCTTTTGCAGAGCGTCAAAGGCGGCGGCGAAGACGGGGTCACATTCGCCATCTTGCCGGTGCGTGGCGGATGTGATGATGACGTCTATACCACTTATGATTAGTGACTTGATGATCAAAAAGTGAGAGAGCAACAGTTCTTTTTTACCTTTATTCGGAATCCAAATCCACAGCTGGTCAACATGGACCAAGATGGCCGGTTTCTCGGGCTTCATTTTGCCCCCCTCGAGGGACTTGGTCAGTATCTGGTCACAGTTGCGCGCTTCCATGATTCTCTTCATGCTAATCCAGCGACACGAGTGGTAAAAGTACTCGTCCAGCGTCCTGCTTCCATGAATGAGGTGGTTTTTCAACCGGTAGTGGCCCACCAACTCGTCAGGATTCTTGTCCGTTTCGTGCCCACGCCATGCGGGAGCGACGTATGGGATCTGCTACACGGTTAGCAAACTAACAGAGTAACTGACTCAATCTTCTGGAGCTGTACATATATGGCCGCACAATTCTGCACTGTCATGTTAGCCTCTGCCATGCCAAATGAACGGTGAGTAGTGGAAGGATACGAACCGGGTGACCAGCATCGAAGCGTGTGGTGCAGAGAGGCTTCATCAAGTTGGTCCGGAGGCCATTACCGATAACCTCGTCCCAACTGGTACACAGGTATTGGAGATTCCCTTCGTCATTTTTGAGTTTGAGTTCAGAGTTGACCTTTAAACATGCATCCTGTATGTCCCGCATCAGCACCTCTTTCAGGCCACGAGGGGGGGGGGTTTTCTCACTTCATGCCATTTCATCTGCTGCATATTAGTATACCCCCTCGTGGCCTGAAAGAGGTGCTTATGCGGGACATAGGTTTTGTAGGTATAACTCACATTATTCGCGGGTAGATGAATCCACAGCATCTTTAGCGATCTTGCCAGGCCCTCACTCGCGATCTCTGGCGCCGCCGAGCCCTCACTCAATCCATCTCCAGTCTGCTCCCCCGGAATAACGCCGAACTGCTCATGCAGCTTCTTAATCTCCTTGATCTCGGTCTCCATGATGCTGAAGGGCCCTTCCTTGTACAATGCGTCCTTCACTGAGACCGATCTTCTAAGCAGTGAATCCTTGCAGCAACCCACCAACTCAACCATCAATTCCTTCACAAACCGAGACGGCTGACTGTCCGCGTCAAATTGAGGCCCCTGGTTGAGTGCGCTGTCGCGGACGGCGGGCCGAGATGTAGCAGGCGGGTTATGCAAAATGCACAATATATCCCTGAGCTTCTCTCGGGTCTTTTCGGTCGCCGTAGTAGGGCTCAACACCTCGATTGCGCGCTTGTTTTCGATTCTTATCTCTTGTTCACCACTCACGTCTCCAGCGCCAGTCTCCTCTGTTCCATTCACTTCCGGAGGACACTTCCCATAATAGTCCTCGGTTTCGAGCTCTCTCATGGCAGTGTGGGCAGCTGTGATGGCCTCTCTGATGCTACACTCGAGTGCTTGGCCGGGCGTGCTGCATTGGAGAAGCCTCCAGACGAGGCTCGCAGAGCCAGAATAGGCGGCCCAGCCCAGCGCATCTAAATCAGGACCGAAGCCACGGCGGCCTTGGGCGACTAGCTCCTTGCTGAGGACCTTGGATAACACATCGCGGGTCTCTGGGGTTTTGGTGAGCCACATCAGTAAATTCTCCCTGTCAAACGACTCATCGAGCTCAATGCTGAACATCTTATCAGTGAGGAGTCCAACAACTGCGGCGTGTTCATATTCGAGCGCACGTTCCAAAGGCAAATGACCACCAGCGCCCTTCAAATATAGAGGGATAGCTTCTTTATCGTCCTTGAGCTCTTCCAGAAGGAAGCGAAGTCGATTGACATTCCCTTTCTGTGCAGCGAGGTGCATAAAATAGTCGCCGTTGCCAGCCGGTATGAACCAGTCCGCGTCCACCAGGTGGGAAATGACAGCATAATACGAACCACAATGTATGACTTCTGTCTTGTCCTCTGGACGAAGGGCATGCTTATCTAGTTTGGGTGGCCAATCGTCGTCCGAGCCCTCGCAGCAAGCATAATGAAAGGCAGACCAGCCTCTCTCTTCATCCAATGCATTCAGATCCATCCGAGGTCTGCGGTTGTTGACCAAAGCGCCCACAATCTTGTCCCTGCCCAGTCGACTAGCTTCGTGCAATGCAGTTCTCCCAAGCTTGTCGCGGATGTTGGGGTCGGCGCCATGTTCAAGAAGTAGCTTTGCCGCGTCACGAAAATTGCACTCGCAAGCAAGGTGAAGCGCAGTGGAATTGAAGTCGCCCTCTTTTGTATATGTCATTGCATACTCCATATTCTTCTGTGCACAATCTGAAGAGAGCAGTTTCGATAAATTGTCGTACTTTTTCTGCTTGATTGCTTGCGTAATCGGCGTTGACAAGTCTCGATTCCGCACAGTGCAGTCGGCGCCAGCCCGCAGCAACACGCCAACCGAGACTTCCCCCATCTCAGAAGAAGCTATCGACAACAGAGAGAATCCCTGGCTTGTTCAAAGTGTCGTGAACTATAGACTCGCACAGTAGGCGGCTGACAACTTCAGAGTAGCCGCCCGCCAAAGCCACTCGGAGACAGCTCCTGCCAGCGCTGCAAGTCACGGTTGGATCCGCTTTCTTGTCGAGTAGAAAGTCAACGATTTCAAGGTGGCCGTTGGCGCAGGCTACATGTAAAAGGGTTTGCCCCGACGAAGTTCGAGCCTCCAGAACGGATGCCGGGGAGAAGTGTGTCATTGCCCGAGTCTGTCGTCTCGGTGGGCTATCCGGTGCGTCGTTTTTGGACATCTCGAATATTCGAAGGCCATTCTTCCCCTCAAAGTACCCATTTCCCCTCGCTAAGAACTCATAGTTTGAGTCTCTGTCGGCCTTGAGTGGATGGTCTTTCTTCGGCGGCTCGTCCACCATGAACTGCCCGCTGTCAATCTCCAGCTCTTCGAAAATCATTTCAAGCACCGAGAGGTGTCCACCTCGAGCACACAAATGCCAGGGAGTGTTGATTTCCCCGTCCGTCATTGAAGCCAGCCATGGCGCCACCTTGACCAGATGCCTTGCGACGTCTGCGTGGCCTTTGCTGCATGCAATGCGGAGAAGTCGGCGACCATTTCTGCTTTCCAGCACGGAAATGGCACTTTCTCTGTCGGCAGCGAGAATACGGAAAGTGTTCACGTCCCCTACGCTTGCGGCTGCTCGTAGGTGTTCCCTTCTCCAACCTGCCGCCTCGAGCTTGAGTCTGTTCCCGGGAAGGCGCTGCGTCGCATTCAGACCCCGCCTCAAGTCTGCCGATTGACGTATGCCGTTCCAGAGATGCGCTGCCACCTGAGTGCCCAGCGGCGCGGGCATGCAATCAATGGCGTCGAAAATGACATTGTCTTCTGCAAGGTCTAGTATTGCTACCCTGTTGCTGTAAAGCTGCAGTAAAGCAAATACCAGCGTCTGGGAAACCTCGGCGGGTGGGGAGCTTGTCTCGATGTCTTTTAAGTAACGGAGGAGTTGATCGCTGCCATCAGATTTTCCCAGCTGTTGCAG
This sequence comes from Cordyceps militaris CM01, assembly GCF_000225605.1. NCBI lineage: Eukaryota > Fungi > Ascomycota > Sordariomycetes > Hypocreales > Cordycipitaceae > Cordyceps > Cordyceps militaris. Next base: position 428,175 of record NW_006271970.1, read on the forward strand.
CAGCAAAAAAAGCTCTGCCTTTTGCTGGGCAAGTTCGGCTTGGATACATTCATGGGTAGTCATTGTATGTCGGTTGCACGTAGAACCGAGAGCAGGGAAACGAGGTAGAGGGGGCCATAAGTCATTTATATATGCTAGAAATATGTACCACTTGTGTTTATAAATATCAAACAATAAACCTGCATCGCTGATCAGCTGCAGCCGAATAGGTTGTCACTATCAGAGCAGAATGCGCCATGGTAGCCTTGTTGCAGAAATCGCGGAGATTGAGCGCAACCAACTGTCCACGGCCTATGCCAGTCTGTATGTCTGCGTAGGCTGAAACACCGGGTGCATCTATCACATTGTTTCCTTGGCCGGAACACTGAGGCCGAAAGTAGCCTGGCATCCGGGCGGCAAAAGAGCCGCCCACACAACTAGAAGCGAGATTCCCTCCAAAGACGATGTAAAGGGAGAGATACTAGTTAGAATAATAAGGGTAAGAGGCATAAACAGAATACAAGAGCAACTATAGAAGCTGATTCGAATAACGAAAATACAGCCAGTCATTGACCGGTGAGGTGGCTGAATGCAGTCTGGATGCAGGCTGAATGCAGACCGAATCAAGCAATACGCAAGGGTTTGGGACGCATGATCAGAAAATCCCAATTGAATTGCCTATCGGCAGCGATTTGACCGGGATAACGCGAGCCGAAGCGTTTCTTGCATTTACGATGCGGGGATATGCCAGGCGACCACTTAGCCGTGGTTCGCAAAATTGACCGGCAACGGCAAGGCAATTGGTGCAGACGAATACATCCGGTTGATGCTGCAGCATCAGCAGCATATCATGGCAGTGTAGCTCTAAAAATAAATTGTCCGGCTGATGCTCGCGCAGCTGCTGATCACGCAGCTGCTGATCACGCAGCCTTGCCCTTCCATTTCCGCCCCCCTCCGGCTTCAGCATTTCGGCGGCTAGGAGGCGGATGCGCCTCCATCAGCAACTGATGATCTATTCTATAATAAATTATCGCTTCATTTGTCTCGGGTCATCTTACAGCGGAATGTGCACCATGCACGCACGCCACTCGACTCAAAAATAGCGAGGCGCACGCTTCACCCATCACAGCAAAGGGCGTCCATGGACGGGTCAGAATAGTTCCCTTTTCGCTGCATCTCTGCACACCAGACTTTGCAGTTTCTGTACAATGCTACAGAGTAGCTCTCATATGTTGAAAATTGGTCGTCGAGTAGCCATCGTGGCTACCTTGGCTAGGAAAGGCTTCTCATCACCCATTCGCATATTACAGCAGCCCACACATGGCCAAAATAACTCGCTGTGACCCATCCTCCGCATTGACATCGCCGATGTACCCGATTCTTCCGTCTCCAACCCTTTCCATTGCCACGGCAGTCTCGCAATTGCCGGGGAGAGCAGCCCGGGACATGCTTGGCGCAGTTTTGTCGGGTACGTAGAGCATAGCACGCGTCGCCTTCGTGGCCATTAACAGCGCCTTTTGGCTGTATCTCGGCAGCAGCTTCTCGGCATCCACGCCTAACGCGACCGCCACCGACTCGTTGAGCGTCAGCACGCTGCGGTGGTACGGGCCCGCCCACCAACGCAGGCCTGCTTGCCCAAAGAAGGGCTCGATCTCGTTCGGCAGTACGAAGCTCGAGAATGATCCCATGATCACGGCAGTGCCGCCGCCGCGGACATATTTGAGCACCGCGTTCCAGACCGTGGCGTTCTCTTTGAGCGCCAGGGCATGGTCGGTGATCAACACGGTAGAGGGCGCGGGGACTTGGGACAGGAGACGCAGCGCGGATGCAGCATCCGAGGTCTGCTGCAACTCTGTCTTAGATTTGATGCCAGCAATGACCGGCCCATACATTTTATCAAACCATGACTGGTTTGCGAGGGAAATGGCCAGGACTGGCGCCAAGTTGGTTGTCATGTTGGATCCGGCCTGTGCAGAACGTCGACTGGGTGACAAGCTGATGATGTTATCGCGTGGAGTGCAACGTATACATAGAGAGATTTAATAGTGATGGTGTACAAAAGTCCCTGCAATCTGCCGTGTAGCAAACAAGTCCTGGATTCTCCAAGTACAAAGAGCATAGGGAGCTTGCACCGCCACACACCCGCCACACACCCGCCACAGCGCCACAAGTAGCGGGGAGCATCTCGTCCATCTGCAAAAACTTTTTGATGGCGGGGCAAAAAAATACCTGATAACCCGATAAGACCACCACCACCAAAATTATTTCCCGCCGCCGTCGCTGTTTGGAATCTTTCATTAATTTGCATAGAAATACAGTTTTATCCAGTATCAACTTGCACCATGTCGAAGCGCGCGGCGGACATTGGCCACGATGGAACTCCCCTCAAAGGCGGCGACCGGCCCGAAAAGATGGACGTTGACGACAAGGAAATGGGCGATTTCGAGGACGAGTTTGAAGACGAATTCGAGAGCGAAGACGAGATCATCGAAGCCGGCGTCGACGGCCGCCCAGACGCCGAGCGCGAAGCCGAGGAGGGTACGATTCCCACCTCTCTGCGGGCTTTCCCCCCCCCAACCATCTGCTAACCCTTTTGCAGCTGCGGCCATGGACGTCGACCAGGGCACCTTCATCGTCGGCCGGCACAAGCTGGAGCCCGGCCAGGTGCTGACGCCCGACGTGACGACGTACGAGATGTTGCACAACCTGACGACGCCGTGGCCGTGTCTGTCGTTTGACATTGTGCCCGACGGCCTGGGCGACAACCGCAAGGCATACCCGGCGACCATGTACACCGTCACCGGCACACAGGCCGACTACAAGAAGAGCAACGACAACCAGCTCTTGGTAATCAAGTTCTCGGGCCTCTCCCGGATGAACAAGGACGGCGCGGACTCGGATTCCGACGACGACGACGAGGACGCCGAGCCCATCCTCGAGTCCAAGAGCATCCCGCTGACGTCGACGACGAACCGCATCCGCACGCACCAGGTGCCCGCATCCGAGCCCGGCCGCGCGCCGACCACGCTCACCGCCACCATGACCGAGTCGACCAACGTCTTCATCCACGACGTGACGCCGCACCTCGCCTCGTTCGACACGCCCGGCACCACCATCACGCCCGCCCAGAACAAGCCGCTGTCGACGATCCGCGCGCACAAGTCCGAGGGCTACGCGCTCGACTGGTCGCCGCACCACCCCCTCGGCAAGCTGCTGACGGGCGACAACGACGGGCTCATCTACCAGACGACGCGCACCGACGGCGGCGGCTGGGTCACTGACAGCCGCCCGTTTGCGGGGCACACCTCGAGCGTCGAGGACATGCAGTGGTCGCCGAGCGAGCAGTCCGTGTTCGCGTCGTGCTCGGCCGACGGCAGCGTGCGCATCTGGGACGTGCGCTCGAAAACGCGCGCGCCCGCGCTCACAGTCCAGGTGTCCAACTACGACGTCAACGTCCTCTCGTGGTCGCGGCAGACGTCGCACCTGCTCAGCACCGGCGCCGACGACGGCACGTGGGGCGTGTGGGACCTGCGGCAGTGGAAGGCCGGCGGCAACGACAAGCCGCAGCCGCTGGCCAGCTTTGACTTTCACAAGGAGCAGGTGACGAGCGTCGAGTGGCACCCGACGGACGACTCCATCGTGGCCGTCGCGGCCGCCGACGACACGGTCACGCTGTGGGATCTGGCCGTGGAGCTGGACGACGAGGAGAGCAGGGATACGGCGGGCGTCAAGGACGTGCCGCCGCAGCTGCTGTTTGTGCACTACTTGAAGGGAGTCAAGGAGCTGCACTGGCACCCGCAGATCCCGGGCAGCCTGGTGGCGACGGGCGAGGAGTTTTCCATTTTCCGCACCATTAGCGTTTAATGTTGGGATAGAATGGACAAGGGGAGAGAGGAAAAATTTAAGCGAATGGAAAGCCTGTTTGTATATAGTCGGCAAGGCCTCATGATGGGAAGGTTTATAACGAAGAAATGATGGTTCAAAACGTGCAATGAGTCATGAGCGCATGTATGCAAAAGTGATACACAGGTGTTATAAACAGGCTAATTATATAGAGTATAAAAAACAGCTACTTGGATTCCTTTTCGTAGTCTTGCGATTCGGTATTTGAATCGGCAGGCGCAACACCTTGGGTGGCGCCAACTGAGTCGTTCCGCAACACCGGCGGGCCTGTAAAGTTGTGTCGGGCGTGCACCAAGTACCAGAGACCAGCAATGGCAGCAAAGCCGGCAAAGACGACGGAGGCGTAGTTCATGGTGTCGGCCTGGACTGGTAGCGAGCTGGGCATGGAGAAGATGACAATGGCAAAGAAGATCCAGACGGCGCAGACGCCGTTGAGGAAGTAGCCCCAGCGGCCGAGCGCGTAGGGCGAGTTCTTGACGGCGACGCGGCCCTGGGCGAGATTGACAATGACGGGGACGGCGTACGAGGCGGAGAGGCAGATGGTGCCGACGCCGGTGAAGGAGTTGAAGGCGGCGGGGGAGCCAAAGTAGATGCAGCCGAGGAGGGAGATGACGGCGGTGGAGAGAACCAGGGCCCAGATGGGGACGTCGAGGCGGGAGTGGACGCGGCGCCAGAGCTTGTAGCCGGGGATGGCGCCGTCGCGGGCAAAGGCGTAGGTGCAGCGCGAGGCGGCGGTGAGGGAGCCGATGCCGGCGAACATGAGGATGCCGAGGATGAGGAAGAGGAGTCCGAAGCCGCCGCCGGCGGAGCCAGTGGCGTGCTTGAAGATGATGCCAATGGGCTGGCCGCCGGCGTGGTCGTTGGCTTCCTTGAGGAGGGCGCTGACCTCGGGGATGACGAAGAGGAGCGGCACAAGGTAGAAGAGGCCGGTGACGCCGGCTGCGGCGACGGATAGGACAATGGCTTTGGGGACCTCACGCTCGGGGTTCTGGACCTCTTCACACATGGAGGCGACCATACCGTAGCCGGTGAGGACGTAGGCAGCTAATTTGATTAGCGGTGTGTGTGATTGGAGGAGGGAAAGGGAGGGGAGTAGACATACGTTGGAGAAGACCGACGAAAAAGGACCAGCCGGCGGGCCAGCCGCTCTCGGAGCTGTCGTAGTGGGCAAAGACGTAGCGGCCCGAGTTGCGGGTGTCGGCCATGGTGAGGAGGGTGACAAGGATGATGAGGACGCTGGCGCCGGTCCAGTAGATGCACACCTTGTTGATGAGGTCGAGGTAGCGGGAGCCAAAGGCGTTGATGAGGGCGCAGACAACCATGATGGCCCAAAAGACGAGGACGGTGTGCCAGGACTGAATGACGTAGTTTTGGTCAAACATGTAAATGGCGGAGATGATGAGCTGGGCGCCGCCAAAGTTGATGGACAGGGTAATGGTCCAGTTGCCGACGAGGGTGAGCCAGCCGTCGACGAAGCTGACGAGGGGGGCCCAGCGGGGGCTGGACAGCATGGCGCTCCAGTAGTAGACGCCGCCGGCGGTGGGGTAGACGGCGCAGATCTCGGCGAGCGAGGCGGCGATGCAGAGCGAGATGGCGGAGACGAGGCACCAGCCGTAGAGCGTGGTGACGGACTGGCCGTTGACGAGCGAGTAGGACATGGTCGTCGACAGCCCGTACGGCACGGCCATGATGGCAAACGAGAGCCCGAGCACGGACAGCATCTTGAGGTTGCGCGGGAGCTCGCTCTTGTAGCCGAGCGTGGCGAGGGCCATGTCGGCCTGCTGCGTGGCGGAAGCGCGTCGGTCGTCCATGGTGGGTGACTCTATGCGGTCGTGGGACTCGGTGGTGGTGATGTTTGGGGTCGATTCGTTCGCGGGTCGGCGGCAACGTCGCCGGAGGGCACACCTTGTCGCAGCAGATGAGTATGGGATATTGAAGGAAAAGGGCGCTGAAGAAAGGAAAGCAGTGTAGAGATGCGGTGGACGATGAGCTGAAGCAATTGGGAAGAACAAGTTCGACGTTCAGCCCTTGGGGCAGGGCCGCGCCATGCTATAAACAATGGAGATTGGGGCGATATGGGATATGGGGTCAGATGGAGTCCAGACTCGAGGGTAAAAAAGTTGGAGAAACAGCGTGACTTGCAGGCTGCGGTGCAGGCAGTTGAGCGTGCATCTGTGGAGCCCAGGGGGGTTTTTACAGTGGAGCGGCCAGCCATATACAGCGGGCTCCCGGGCCTACAACGGCGCTTGCCCTACAGCAGCTAATAAAGTGCGCTATCAGGGGCCTGTAAAAACCTTGCGTTGGCAGTACCTTAGTAGAAAAGGCTCGGACTGTCGCATTGGGCGGAACCACGACTCAGGGCGCTACAAATCGACGAGACTTTGTTTCGGGGCAGAAAACAACACAACTTCTAGTCGCGTGGTGTCTTGCTCATTGCAGCAACTTTATTTCCCCATCGCCCGCCCGTCCCGCAGTTCCCATCATCGCTCCCCCATGGGGTTTGCAGATGCTCCGCCAAAAATAATCTCCCGCCTTGCCCCCCGACCCCGTCGCAAATCATACGCATTCGTGTTGTATCATCTCGACTGGGGGATTGTCTGGGGGGAGAGGGGGAGATACTTTTTAAGTGCAGCCCGGACCGCGCCCAGCCACAACCACATAACCTTGTTAGGTTTATCGCGGCTCCTAACCGCGCTGCGCCATCATGAAAGCCCCCCGATCAGCCACCCCCTCATTGATAACGAATTCGAGACTATGTAGAACGGGCAAGTGCATCGATAAATGCCAACGTCATCATCGATTGACAGCGCCATGGCTGTCAGCTTTATTAAGTGCCACTTATCCAAGCCAACGACCGACACAACTCGTCCGTTCATCACAACTCTCCAGGTTACGCGAACCACGCAGCCACAAATTCCTGCTCATGCTCGAACCGTGGGCGGCAATGGGTTGCCCGCCCGCAAGTTCACCGCCATCCTTGCATGCATTACACTCATTGTATTCTCTGGGCTTGTCTCCGGCGTGGCGGCGGCCACTGCCTCATTCAGCCCTATCCCCTGCACTATTCCTTCTGGGATCTTTTGCGCATCACAACCACATCCTGGCATGTACACCGTTACACAGGACCAAAGCTTCCGCGTGATTCATCGTAGAACCGATAAATCGGCGCTAAATCGGGAGGAACTATTGGCCGTTTGTCAACGAAAGTCGGACGACGCCTCACACCGACTGGCTCTCGTGGTCTGGATGGTGCTGTGCCACTAGGCTGAGCTAAAGATAGTCAGCCAATCCCGGCCCAAAATTGTCGTCATCGTTTCTTTACCCAATCGAAAGGCGATCCTATTACAGGCAGTGCCTTACAAGTGCATACCCATAAGTTTCGAACTGATGGCATCGGTTTCGTTGATTCAGTTGACCTTCCATCGCTGTCCAGGTCAGGCCGTCATCTATGCATTCCATCAAACGTCATATTACCAGTAGAAAAGCTGCTTACGAATTTCATTAGAACTAACTTGCTGTGCCAATCAACTCCAATCATTAAGCGCCCTACATGCATACAGCCTTACAGCATACAGTTGGTGTGGCACGTGTACTACCATCCACTGTCAGGGCTACGGAGTACCAAGTGGCCCCGATTATCGGTACGGGCTGGATAGGTTGGCATGAATTTCTGGGTGGCATAGAGCGGGCAGTATTCACGCGTATAGTAATGTGATTGACTCCAGGCGTACGCTTGGGTATAAATAACCATTCTTCTGCCCATCACCTTCATTTATCGTTCGTATTAAACTACATTTCTGGCGGTGTCAGACTTGATCCGACTGCTCACTTCTCACCAAATTTTTCTTTCTTTTCAACCTTCTCTGTGTTTTAACATGCCTATTGTTCTCGATTGGAAATGCCCCTCGCCAATCGATGGCCTCTTAGACGCCCTGGAGCGTCTTGCCCTGGAAATCGCCGAAGAGGGAGAATATCACCAAGTTCTGATCTTGTATGTACCAGGATTGAGAGACTAATTCGAGCTTAGATGGAGCACTCCGAAGACGATGACCGGCGGAAAATACGCAAACGCTCATTTCAAGGTCAAGCTGTTTGGGAATATCAATGGACGTGCAGTGGTTCATCAACATTGCATCTACATTGAGCATCGATCCGCTTATGGACGCCATGATTATGTGATGGCTCGTGATGAGCGTGACGAGAATTATCCATATACCACATTAGTTGCTGTTGGCGGGCCACCTAGCAGCTGCCCCATGAGGCGACGTCTTCAGAGGGAGCAACAGGAAGCAGCTGCCCTTTCAGATGGGTGGTACGCCGACCCGTGGGCGGCGGACACTGGCAAAGCGGAGAGATATTATGCGAATGGCGAGGCACCAGGGGGACAAATTAACCCGCCAGTTAGGAACACTAATAACCTCTTTCTTATTCTTACTATTTATTTACTTCTTTCTCTTTCTAATTTTCCTTATTTTTACTATCCCTCTTATCTTATTTATCTGGCAGGACTCCCGAGTGGAATACGTGGCATACTGCCCGCAGTTCATGGGACCACGTCCAGCGGACTGCCAGGACCGCGACGACGTCTGGGCGCTGTGGCGGATCATACACGGCGAATCACAGGAAGTCGCGGACATCTCCGAGTTCATGGAAGGCCAGTGAGTGCGCCCGGAACACAGCCACGACGCCGCGGTGTCGTTCTACCTTCACTGGTGTATGAAGAAGCGCACTCCCAAGACATTCGCCATGCTGCGACAATGGAAGGACGATGCTCGCCAGTACACTGGGCTGCCTGAGAACCTGGCGACAGCAGTGGTGGCCAAATTGCAAGGCGGTTATAAAGAGAAGCATGAGATGGACCAGGCACTGGAAGAGTGGCTACGATGACGACCTCAATCCGCTAATTAACGAGGCTAGAACCACGCCTAATAGCGCTAAAAAACAACACATCTACAGCACTATACACAGCATTTTTAGAATTATATATCTAACTCTTAAAAAAAGACAAAAAGAAATAAAAAATACTATAAGATAGAATAGAAATAAGGCTTTTTCCTCTATATTCTGTTAGAATATTATCTACTTTTATAAGTACTACTTTCTTTAGTAGAAAGATAGATTTAATAATAAGGCGGGTATGGCTGCTATGTGGAGCCTTAACTCTGAATTTGGGTGTGTGCCACGTGTTGGTCGTCAATTTAGCGGATTGAGGTCGTCAAATATCCTAACCCTTTTTTTGTCACCCCAAGTCAATTAATTAAAGAATACGTCTTTTCGGTACCTCCATTTACATGTGAGTCACACCGAAAATCACGGATCCAGTGAGAACCCATTCTTATCAAATCACGTGAGTCTGTCTAGCAAAAAGCGTGTCTTAATGCTCCTCAAACGCTCTTGCCCATCTGTGAACACAAAACCCTTCTTTCTTGTTTATTCCATTTACGAAGCCAGTTTCATCGCTCCATCATTTGTTCAACATGTCGACCAAGTCGAGCTTTGAATCGTACCCCATGCCCCGATTTCTTCTCCCCCAAGGCGTTGGGGACACGGAAGAGGTGGAGAATTACGAGCCAGGCGGTTTCCATCCTGTTCACTTGGGTGACACGTTTGATGACGGGCGCTACAGAATTGTGCACAAGCTCGGTGCTGGCGGGTTTTCTACTGTCTGGCTGGCGCGAGATGAAAAGGATAAGAAATGGGTGGCCTTGAAGATTGTTGCTGCTAGGCATTCTGTCCCTACTGCTGAGAAGAGTTCTCTCACCCATGCAATGTTGCCCGTTGACGGAAAACAGCGTGTGGTGGTGCATCGTCGACAATTTACCTTTGACGGTCCAAATGGTCATCATTTATGCCTTGTTCTACCCGTTCTCGGCCCGTCAATGTCCGAACTGTCGTACCACTGGAATTGCCGACTCACACCGTGGATGGCTCGAAAAACCGCCTATCAAGCCGTCAGAGCAGTCGCCGACCTACACTCGCAAGGCTTGTGTCATGGAGGTAAGTTTACGCCCCCCCGAAGCATTTGTTCTTCAATTTCGGCCGAGAAGCTAATAGAGCACTAGATGTAACTACAGGCAACCTTCTCCTTGGCATGGTAGACATCGACCACTACGAGGAAGACGACATCTACGCCTTGTTTGGTAAGCCAGTGACCGGAGTGCTGGAGACCGAGAATGGTGAAATGCCCGGTCCTGAGGCGCCACGATATATTGTCAGGAATATCGATTTCCTATCTGCTCCCTCGGATATCCTCGAACTGGACATTAAACTTATGGACTTTGACCAGTGCTTCCCCATCTCCTCGCCGCCCAGCAAAATGTTGGGTACGCCAGTCGACTTTCTCGCACCCGAAGTTGCCATGGGCTTGGAAGCTGGTCCTGCAAGTGACGTTTGGGCACTCGGATGCTGCATATTTCGCCTTCGGGCCGGGGATGGCCCTTTCTCAAGCCCGTTTGAAGTTACTTGTCCATGTGATCTCGTGGGCTTCGTTCTCGATACTCTAGGGGGAGATGTGCCGCACACGTGTAAGGATACCTTATGGGACTCTAGGGGTATGCCTACGAAAGATGCTTCCAAGGGAAAACCGCTTCGCGAGCCGCATGCAGACGACAGACGGCCCCTGCGAGACCTTGTGTACAAGATATGGGATGAGCCGAACGGTCGTGCTATCCACACCGGTTCTCCTGAGGAGCAAAAAGTATACCTTGAGGATAGGCACCAACCTTTTCACTCTAGCTGGTCCAAGATGGCGTGGAACCCAAGGGCCATCAGAGTAGACGATGTTGGTTATCTGAGTGGCTATAACGACAGGTGGGACACGCTGCTAGCATTACTGCCGAAGATACCTGACCGCGAAGCGGCTCTTCTCTACGACCTCTTGTTAACCATTTTCGTCTATGATCCAGCAAGGCGGCCCACAGCTAAAGAGTTGCTTGAGCACCCCTACTTTCACCTCGACGGGCCCGAAGAATGAGAAATGATCCTTTCAGCGGAGGCCACCGAGCCTGAAATCCTGGAACAAGTAGGACAATAGATTGAAAGAAACAATACAGGCTCGTCTATCACTGTGCTTCGCGGCGGTCGTGAGGCCACGCTAGAAGACGTGTTCTGCTCCGTGAGGCTTATGTATGCCCTTGGTAAAAAGCTCTCGTGCCAATAGCACTAGGCTTTTGTTTTTCGCTCCCCAAAACTTCGGACTTGGTAATGATCGCACAATACTCCCGGGAATGTTGTAAAGTACAAGTATTGGATGGTTATATGAGATTCGGGAAACTATTGTAAATCATTGGTACATTCCTGTCACACGAGATTCAGGGCAATGTTGTAAACTGTTGGTACCGTTGTGCCACACGACTCGGTTCAATATTTGAAATCAATTGGTATATACGGTAAATGTTTGTGTAGAAATGCAAGTCGCTAAAGTCATGAATCATGTAAAAGCAGAATGGGTTAGACTGCTCTCGAGGTCGTGTACCCTTTGGGTTCGAGGCCACTATCGGCACGCCAATGTTTGAATTCCCTCGTCTTCAGGCCGAGGTCAAACATGCGGTCAATCTCGGACGCAGTGCGGCCCTTCATCTCGGGGACGTACAGCCAGGTAACCATGAGGCTGATGAAGCAAAAAGCGGCAAAGATATAACCAACCATGGCGCGCAGGTTGCCGGCGTCGGGGTTGTAAATGTAGGGCAGGCCGAGACCGAATCCGGCGCTGAAGGCGCTGGAAAACAACCAACCGGCGCCCTGGGCCTTGGCACGGAGATGCAGTGTCGAGACTTCGGAACCAATAGTGTACGAGGCGGGCCAGACGGTGAGACCACCAAAGGCGGTGACGAGGATGAGTACGGCGGAGCAGAACCAGGCAACAGCCATGTTGTGGGCGATACTGCCAGCGATGCCCATACTTAGCCAGAGAAAGCCGCAAACGACGAGGCCAGTGAGGGAGAGAGTGCGGTGGCCGAAGCGGCTCATAGACCACATGCTAATGATGTTGGCAATGCAGCCGGTGAGGACTCCAGCAATGAGGAGGACCAAGCTGATCTTGGCTTCGATGCCAACAACCTGGCCAAAGTAGCTGGCTTGGGAGAGAAGGGTGAGGCCAAACGCTTGGGGAAGGACGCTGGTAAAGAGAACAACCATGGTTCGACGGCGTTGAATCTTGGAGAAGCAAGCGGCCATGGTGGCGGGAGTCTGGCGGGTTTCGTGCTCAATGTCACGCTCCAGAATGGCAAGGATGCGGTCAGGATCGCTTCCCTCACCCGCGAGTCTGCGCTGCGCCGCGCGGGCCTTTTCGATCTGGCCCTTGCGGATGAGGTAGATGGGGCTCTCCGGGATGATGAAGGAGACGGCCAAGGCAATGGCAGCAAAGATCCACTGGGTGGCAAAGGCGATGGCGTAGCCGTTGGGGGAGGAGACAAGACCGTAAATGACGAGGGCGCCGATGAGCTGGCCGACGAGGGTGAAGATGGGGAAGAAGGCGAGGAGCGGGCCGCGAAGCTTCGGAGGAGCAATCTCGGAGAGGTAGGTCTGGCAAGTGGTCATCATCATACCGAGGGCGATACCCTGGACGCCTTTGCCGGCGAGAAAGGTGCCGCGGCGGTGGCCGATTTCGTGGGGATACTGAGAGCAGAAGCAGACGGCGACGGCGACGGCGGCGAGAATGGAAGAGACAAAGAAGGAGGCCTTGCGACCGGACCAGTCCTGAAAGTAGCCAACAAACAGAGAGCCAATCATCATACCACCGGGGGAGATGAAAGTCCAGAGACCAAGCCATAGTGATGGGATAATCCAGTGTTCCTCGTAGTATTGGCCGAAATCGTGCCTAGGGAGGTCAATTTGTTGGTCGGTTGGGGTTTCGACTTTGGGCAGCTAAAATAGACGTACTGGAAAGCGGGCATGGAAGACGAGTTGCCGACAATAACGTAGTCGTAGCCAAACATGAGAATGGTGGAGGAGATGGCGAGCGAGTACCAAAAGACGCGTTTCCACTTCTTAATGGCTTGAAAGAGGGTGAGGTGGCTATGCTCATCGACGTCGACGGAGCTGGTGTTGGACGTGTGGCGCGTGGTTTCGAAGTCAGCGACGACAGGTGAGTTGTGCTTGTCGGCGTAGTCGCTCGATTCGTTGGAAGCCATTGCGGGCGAGGGGCAGCGAGATGCGCTGCGCGGTTTGTGATGGTGGACTCTGTGCAGTTGCGATGATGGGTTCCGTGCGGCGATGTGTGTCGAGGTAAAGGTAAAGTGTCGATGGAGGAGAAAAAAAGTCGAGGCAGGACAGGACGAGGGGAAAAGAAGCCAAAGCCGAGTCTAGCCAAGCAAGCGCAATCTTACATGTCTGAAGTGACAGGGCAGGCCCGGTTCTATATATGCACTATTGTATAGCTAAATGGGTAGCAACAACAGCGGAGCCGGCATAGGTGCAGTAGGAGGTAGTGGAGGTTGTCGTTGTGCGGAAAATGCGAAAGACGGCGGTCGAGGCAAAAGGTGAAGCCTCTATTACTCCGTAACCACTGAGTTGATACTCAGTGTGTCAGTGTGTCGAGCGTGGCTGCATGAGGAGTGTGCGTCGTGGCTGTACGCCCCCAAACACGATTGGGCAGCCTCAGCCATGGACCCTTGTTGGCCGACTCAGGAGAGTCAGTAGTGCTCGAGTGCCGGCGTGGGGATGTGGATGCGGGATTGGGAGAGGGCGTACGCACTAATCTCGACGTGGCGGCAGCTAACGTTAGTCCCAGAGGCTTTATTAATTTCCATTTATTGGCATCAAGTCATCAAACTCACATGGTAATACTTACCCCCAAAACGACCAACGCAATGTCGACTGAGGAAAGACGACTGGCGTCAAAGTTGGAAGAACGAGGGAGGGGGGTGTGGGACAAACGAAAAGATTGGCGATCTGCGGCCGCATGAGCAGGCTGGGCTGGGCAGGGCCGAATAGGGGGGGAAGGAAGTGGGAGGAGGCGCAAGTGGACGGAAAGTCGGGTTTCGTCGATGAAAGGAAACCCGTCTTGGGTATAATTGATGCTGGGCGATGGCGATGGGTGGTGATGATGATGGAGGACGAGGGCAGTGCACGGGAAAGCAAGACTTGTCTTATTGCCGGGAAGCTGCCTATAATAAATGCCCTGAAAGAGTGGTTGTTGCCGCCCGAAGACTACGGGAACCCGCTGTACCTAGGTAGATAGCTCGCCATTCCACAGAACCGGACGCTACAACAAGCCCCGAGGCAAGTCAAGTACGAATTAGTCACTGATGATGAAGCATGGTACATACGACTATACGAATATTGTGATTCGCATTTGTGCAGTGTTTGCTCTGTCCGTTCGCGCTGTCTCGTCTCGGCATGAGCCATGAGTGGCGCAGCACTATTCCAGCGGCTCTCGCTAGTCGACTGTCTGCGGGCGCTACCACGGATATACCAACATACTGCTTTCCAAAACAGGCACCTCACGCCGGTGCCGACTTGCCGCTCAGCCACCAAACACACGTATTTATCCGTCCACGAAACGATCACTTACCAGTACATGCACTCGACCGAGGTTTGCCGTTTTCATGTTCATACCCAGTCCTCTTTTTGTTTTCCAACTTTCTTGTCGTTTCAACTGAATCAGCCTTGCACGCGGCATACGTAGCATAGCATCTCGCTAGCCAACCGGTTCTCACCACCAGGCTGTCCAATGACTCCCTCCATATTTGCCAATCACAATGTCTATATATTTCCGCATGCCGTATCCTCCTCTTCTCTCATTTGCTGCATCTGAACGCACACTTGCTCCAATCCGGGCTACCGAAACTCTATCGCTTCGTCTCCTCCACTGCTTCGTTTGACCTCCTTCTATCACTCTATTCTTACCGCCGGGCCATAAATGATCCTCGTCATCGCATTTTATGCCCAACCCTGCTGCAGTCCTTTGTTCTTCTCTGCTGACACTATATCCAGGCCGGCCCATGTCTTGCCAGTGTCAAACTGAGCCGCATCCGCCACCCGCCGGTCAGCACTCAGCTTACTACGGATATGCCCGCTATATCTCGGCTTCTCTCTTCCGGACGTTACCTCTATTCGCCTCGACGCTTACACATGTCGCGCTATGAGCCAGAACATGTCGAGGTGGTAGATTGGTAAGATCGAAGCCCAGAATTTCGCCCCAAACATGCGTCCACGGTCGTTACAGTGCGCATACGGCGTACCCTTGCTCTACCGACGAATTGCATGTATAACGGTTGACCAACATCCTTTGCGCTCGCGGATTTCACCCATCTTTCTATCAACTTGAAATCGATAGTGCCTCTTGTACTACGGACTACAGCCATGGCGAAATAATTCCAGGCTCGACTTCATACCTTAGACCCCTCAGCCACCTGCCCCTCTGTCATCGTTGCCCCCGATACCGCCCTAATAAGATCACGCCTCTCGATACATCTCTCATCCATGGCCCAAGCGCCATTTTTTACCAATGTTCTATTCTCCACTTGCCGCTATAATAAGTTGTTCTCGTTTTACTAGTCTCATGCGCCAAGCTATATTTCAAGTTCTTCTTCCATCATTGCGTGCCACGCTACCATCAACACCTTTTCAAGCAGCCCTTCTAAGACGGTGAGATCCCGCCAGATCTCCAAAGCATCTTTCTTGGCACTTGCACAGGATCTTGTAAGACCTAGTTCGGTGTGCCGGGGCGTGAATCCAGTTGCTGTGGGTGGGAGTAAGTAAGCCGTATGCAGCTCGGAAGTCGAAAGCCATATGTGGGCTTGGTCACCTTTCTGTTCCGAAATATCGATGCGACCGTCTTCATTCCATGAGACCCTCCACAGCACATACTCGGGACGCCGCTGCCGTGTGCCGACGGTAAATGGGGACACGGTCACACTGCAAAGCACTTGCGGGCGCAGACACAGACGCCACATGCGCGACATCTCAAAAGTTCCCTGAAACCCTTTCACAGGCTTAATTTAGTGGCGTCAAACAGCACGGCCCGTTACAGTGATTTTTTGTGCAATGTCAGTCGTAGCGTTCAAGACCGTAACCATAACCAGAGTACGCAGTAATGAGTTTCATTCAAATTCGTGGCATGCTCAAACCTGTCTCAAATTAGTGGACAGTTGAGCCGCAGGTAAAAAGAGTTGAGCCGTAAATAAAAAGAGTTGAGGCGCATCCAAATCCCCGCCCCAAAAAAATTGCTGGTTCCGTCTATGCAAGAGTATCCCACCCCGGACCAACAGGGTCCGTCAATCGTACAAGGTCATCCCAAGAACCTGTAAGCGTGAGCTTACTGTCTCTTCGTGTTTTTTTTCTTCTTGTTTCGTAAATAGTCTTTGTTGGTTCGTTTGCTGCCGCCTCTTGCTTTACTCGGCAAAGTGCAGCTTCAAAGGCACGCCTTCGCCCGGGCAGTTTGTCAGGCCCAAGCCGTGGGACTCAGCCGGCAGCGCCGACCCGTCCAGGGCATCAAAGCGCTGCAGCAACCGCACCACGACGTAGGTGATCTCCGTCAGCGCAAACTGCTGGCCGATGCAGATGCGCGGGCCGCCGTTGAACGGCAGGTAGTCCCAGCCGGGCTTGCGCTTCTCCCACCGCTCAGGGCGGAACTCGTCGGCGTCGTCGCCCCAGAGGTCGGTGCGGTGGTGCATTACATGGACCTTGCGCGGGTGTTAGTATAAATAGTAAAAAGGGGGAGGCAGAGAGATGGGACGGGAACATACCGAGTAGCCAACGTCTTGGCCCTTTTTGACCAGGATCGGTGAGCGTCCGTCGCGCCCGCCGCCCAGAGGCAGCACCGTGTCCCTGACGGCGGAGCGGCCATTCATGGGCACAATGGGATACAGGCGGAGCACCTCGTTGACGCACCACTGCAGGTACGTCGAGTTCTTGAGGCCTTCAAAGGTGATGGGCTTGGGGTCGCGGTACGTGCCAAACTCGTCCAGGATGGTGCCGCGCAGGCGGTTGTAGATGGCCTGGTAGCGCGGCTGGCCGAGGGTGTAGAAGAACCAGCCGAGCGTCGAGGCGGTGGTGTCGCGGCCGGCGAGGAGGATGTTGATGAGCTGGGAGCGCAGCTCGACGGGGTCCTCCGTCTCGCGCGCAATGGCCTCCAAGAAGACGTATCGCTCGGCGTCCTCGGCCTTGTCGCCGGCGCCGCGGCGGCCCGCAATGGCCTTTTGCACAAAGTAGTCGATGAACTCGTGGCAGACGCGCACGTCGCTGCGAAAGGCGCGCGTGTGGCCGAGCCAGTAGTTGTTACCGTAGCGGCCGGCGACGGCGAGCTGGTTCTGCGAGGCGTCAAACGACGTGGCAAAGGCGGCGGCGTCGGTCGTCGCCTCGCCCTCGCGCCTCAGCTGGCTGTTGACGCTCTCGCCAAAGAGGAACTCGGTCGCCGAGTCGAGCGTGAGGCGGAAGAAGAGCGGCGAGAGGTCCACGGCCGACGACCACCCGGTGGCTGGGTCGCGCTGGGCGTCGAGCACCGAGAGTAGGTTCTGCACGTGCGTCTCCTCGAGCGTGATGTCGCTGACCTGGCTGCGGACAAACTGCGGCCGCAGCATGGCGCGCGAGTGCTCCCATTTCTTGCCATCCGAAGCAAACTAGAAAGAAGGTTCCACATGTTAGCCAGGGTGTTCTCCCTCCTCTCCCACCACATGGTTGGGCACGTCTGTAAAAAAAAAACACATACAATACCGTCGCCGAGGAGCGGCTTAAAGTTGCCGATGCGGTTGTCGCCGAGGCTAAAGTCCTTGAAGCTCGTCGCCAGGATGGCCTTGATGTTCTCGGGCTCGGCGGTGAAGAGCACGCGGCGGAAGAGCGGCGCGCTCATCTCAAAGGTGCCGACCGGACGCCCCTCGCGGGCCGACAGCCGCGCAAACTCGGCACGCATCCAGTCGGGCACCTTCTTCTCCCGCTGTGCCTTGAGGCCGGCGCGCATGAGATGCAGCCCGGCGCGGTCGCCGCCAAAGCCCGACACGGCCGACTGGCAGCCCAGCCGCGCCTTTTTGCTGCGGAACCGGATGTGCTCGATGAGCCGGATGAGGGTAAAGGCCACGGCCAGCGAGACCAGCAGCGCAGGGAGGGAAATGACGGAGAGTACCGCCATGACGTCTTTTTTTATTCTTGGTGTATTGTCGATTTTGGGGTTCCTCTAAAAAAAACCAAAGGACGGGTAAGGTAAAGGAGGGTTACCAGAGAGGTCTATATATACGAGTAGACTACTCCGTAAAAAAGCTGCGCATATCATGTCATATGGGACCGAAGAACAAACCAAGCACTGGCACTAATAGCAGTGCTGCTCCCCCCCCCCCCCCTACTTGGCACTTGCGTAGGAAGTTGCGAGGCTTGCGACACGACACGTTGGCGCAGGGGGCGGGGAATCTCTTCAAGGCCGTACCCGTTTGCGTCGCCCGAGCGTCATTTCGAAAAATCATGGCCAACTACAATCCGGACAAAATAAAAATATTGGGGAAGGGGAGCGCTACGGAGGGCTCAGCTTCAGCCGGGAGGGGGACGTCTCCCGCTCCGGAGCCACCTGCGGCCACTTGCCCCGTCGCTGTGATTGGGCGGCGGTCCGATGAATGTACTTTTTGACAAACTTGATCAACCAACTAAAGTATTGGAGTGAGTACGGCTTGAGATGCCCTAGACGAGGCAGATGCGTGGAAGCCGCTCTTCTCATCCTGTTCCGCAGATTGGTGCCGCCAAGAGGAGGCTTTGTCCTCCAAGTATCCGTAACTACTCCGCAAGTTGAGCTGTCCACTAAACTGTTGAGCCATCCACTAACAGGTTGCGCATTGCAAAACGACATCAACACAGCCCGCCAACATGACCCTTCAAGACACATGTAGCCCCGAGGATACCGTCTACAGAAGTCCGTTTTTCATGTGTAGAAACTGCTCGGCTATGCTCGTCTTAGCAGATGGTCTCTACTAGGTACTCAGTCAGCGAAAATACAAAGTCGAGGCGAGCGGCGAAGTAAGATGCTCCGCGCCGCATATCAGCCAGCCCTGTTGCTTGGCGAAACCGGATGTTCATCAACCATCTACAGTGGGCTTGGCGTGTTTCTGCCGTACTGCCAGCGAATCAGTGACGCTCCAATAATGTATTCATTAATTTAGTCAACACATCTAGCTTCCCTGGACGACAACACGACGCTAAAGTCAGCCAAGTGGGCTGCATCGGAGTTTTCTCTGTCGTTTTAGTAATAGCGAAAACTCCGGGGATCGACGAACTGCCTAGGCAGCAACAAAAGACGGTGCGGTTGCAATCAGATATCCTGCCATGTTGTGCATGTGAGACGACGCCACTCGAGTCGGACAATGGGGCGTCGCCATCTTCGACCGACCCCGAGATGCGTCAAGTCCGCATCCGCATGCATGATCCGATGAAACACTCCAGCGCTATACTAACATGCCATATTAAACGGTCAAGGGGATGAACCCACGTGTCGCCACAATAAAAAAGAACAAGCATTCTCCGCCTCATCATCTCCGCAAAGCCAACTTGTGCGGCCCGGCTGGGGATATTTGGATATTCCGTCGACGGCACGATTCAACTTGTTCGCATCTGTTAGCCGTCGCGCTTTAGACGAGGTCCCGCCGGTCGCTGCTGTTGCCAAGACATTGCATAGAAGCAGCTCGTATGTAGATAGACGGCCATGACGTGTAGGCTGCGGCATGTGTCATGCAACGGATCGCACAGCGCCCGCTCCCGCAAGCTACAGAAGCCGTCCATGAAATGGCTGTCCGCAGCGTCGCAGAACAGGATGAGCATGGTGAAATGTTTATTCAGACGACAGAACGGCACGCCACGTCACAGCTGCGAAGGGTGCCATACGACGAGCCACTATAATAGCTCAAAGAACGAGTCGCCTGCCCTTTTCAGAAGCCGGATTGGTAGGACACCCTTTTTTTTCTACAGCCACAGGACCCTGCATGTGCATGCTGCAAATATTTACACATCTTCTCCCGCCTGCCTCCTCAAGCCTCGTAGCCAGGGACTTCGAATCCGCACAGTTTGTTGTGACCATCCATACACTTCAGCACCCCGCCTAGGCTCCCAATCCGGGCTCCAGCAGCTTCTCAGCGCGCCAAAAGCCGAGCCTGCCGGGCAGCCAGGACCACAGAGCTACGTGGTGACCAGGGTGAGCGCCCGCGCTTCCTTGTCCACGGCCCCGAGGACGCCGGACCTCACAGGGCTACGCTCCCTTGTACACGGTCCCGAGGACGCGGACCTCGCAGGGCGCGCCAGCCCGTAGAATTCGGTCATCAACATCAACATCGGTGTAGGGATGACGCATCTTTGGGCCAGATGACAATTTTCTTTGTCCTGGCATGTTTGTACAGTGGGGTAGAACCAGAAGAACAGATGGCCTTTGTCATGCGTTGGCCGAGATTGGCACAAAGTCGACTTTGCGCAGCGCCTTGCCATTGACGGCGTACTGCGCGCTTTGGTCAGAGAAATCCGCCAGGATGTTTAGAAAAATTCTCGACTTATTTTTGGTGACTCTGCTTGCCCCGGATTTATCGATGCTACATTGGACAAGTAAGTGCGGTGTCGCACGCCGGCCAGTGGACAAAAATGTTGAGTCTATTTTCTCGCTACATCTCGGCTTTGCATGTACTTTCTGCATTGGTCTGGACCCCATTATCTCAGCCTGCTCATGGTTATCGCTATTGCCTGCTGTGCTCCATGTACTTTGAGGTATCACTGTCGTCCACAGCCGCCGCCGTGTTCCTGCTCAGGTGCCGCATCAGCCCCTCGTTACCCGACTCGAACTTGGCATGTCCCTTGTGAATCCGATCCAGGCTGTCACGCATCAAAAACTCATAGTACCCCGTGGCCAGCAGCGTCGCGGGGATGCTGACGAGGATGCTGATGGGCGAGTACGTCATGTACGTAAATGCCTCCTTGCCGAAGAAGATGGCGGCGACGATGCGCGTGCCCAGATCACGGGCCATGTTGGTGCTAATGGTGATGTCGGCGAAACCCCAGACCATGGCGGCATACGCAACGCCAATGACAAACGGCGCGCTCGCCGGCGCGATGAACGGGTTGGCAGGGTCGATGCAGGCCCAGATGACGAGAGCCAGGAAGGCGTCGACAAAGAACTCGGTCATGAACAGGAAGCCCAGATTCGTCTGGTTCGCATTCGGAAACGAACACAGGATACTAGCAGGCGCGCCATTCGCAACCAGCGGCTTGCCGGCAGCGATGAACTCTGCCTTCATCGCGGAAATCTGCGGCCAGTACATGCCCATGACGATCAACCCCGCGATAAAGGCGCCGAATATCTGGCTGACAATGTACTGCGGCACCTTTTTGAGCGGGAACCCCTGCCAGAACCAGAGCGCGATGGTGATGCACGGGTTGAAGTGGCCGCCCGACGTCGGCGCGCAGCAGATGATGGCCAGCGCGATGCCGAAGCCAAACGCCCAGCCAATCTGGAACAGGCTGCCAAACGCGGCCACGCCGACGGGACTCTCGAGGTTGAGCGTGAAGCTGGCCACGGCGGCGATGCCCGGGAAGACGTAGAAGAAGACGCCCGTGGCCTCGGCCAGGCACTCGCGCACCCAGCGGGGGCGCGCGCGCTCAAAGTCGAGGCGCCGCTGTGAGACGGGCTTGGGCTGGACGACATGTCGGGAGACGTGTCGCGCGATGGCTTCGCTTACGCCAAGTTCTACTGCAAACGGCACAACAGCGTCAGTGCCAGGTACTGCTAGGCCCGACGACGGCAGACACGGCACTTACAGTCATGGGTATGGAGACGATTGAGATCGGAGGAGGAGGACATGGCTGCTGGCAAAACCTCTCTGTGAGTTCTTGACGGAAGAGAATGGGCTGGTATGGTGGCGGCGCTGCTACAAAGGGTCGTTGCAATGTTTTGAGGGGGCAGCCGCGAACATTTATCTTGTCTCGACTCGAGCTATTCCGCTTCCCGGACGGGGTTGGTTTCCCCCGTACACCCGAACTGTTGGGGGAGCTTTCGCAAAAGCACGCAGGAAAGGGAATAGCGGCAAGGCAATTATGTGCCGGTTCGAAAGCCAGTTTCCACGATTTGCGTGGTGCGGAGGAGGTGAATCCACACCCCATTACCAATAGTTTGTTGGATAGCGGCTGTTGTCGACTCTTGTTTTCTCCTTCACTGACGGGGGCGCGGACAACCCGCAACCCGACCGCGAAGTCTGGATTCAATATTGCGAATGGGACAAACCCCGGACATGGAGTGGAAGTGGAGGTCACTTGGAAAAGGTTAAAACAGGCTCAGAAGTGAGGCGATGCAGTTTCTGGGGTAAGTAGCTTGGGATCGCCGTCTGAGCCGGAACCATGATGTGGAGGACGGAAGGAGTGTTCGCAAAACCAGAGAAGAGTGTCTAGACCAATAACGAAGCAGCATCACTTTCTCTCGGCCGAGGCTCTATGCGGGGGGTTTCCCCGGTCGTCGGAAATGGGAATTAATCTCATCTTTTTCTAGTCTTGCCCCGAAACATGGCTTGCGCACCGGCCACGAGGCTTTTCAAGTCGGCCTGTCATCGTTGCTTCTCCAAGCCATTGGACGACAATAAAACGTGGCGCTTAGTATAGTTCTGTTTGACAACGTCTTTACCGGGTAACAACTGCGGGAAGTAGAGTCAGTTCCGGTCGAGAGAGGATGGATGACGACGACGTAGGGGGACGAATGCGGGGGAACCGGGAACACACACAACCTCCCCCGCAATCCACAAAACTAAAGTTACGGAGAGGTCGGATCTCTGGCATCAGCCGGGTTTGGTAATAAACTGAACTGAACTGGTACTGGGGCGAAGTGGAGTGTTTCGGACGAGTCGAGGTAAACTCCGTCGTGGCCTCCCCAGTGTTTCGCTGTTGCCATCTAAAGATGATGCTGCCTTTTTGGTAAATTATATACCATGTGGTTATACAGGCGGCCCTTGGTAAAGCACAAGAGTGTTGTACATATCAGTAGATGGCCTATTGACACTTCTTGGCGTCCAGCTTAATGCCCACCATCTCCCGCCCCATGCCAAGAGACTTGGTACATCAACCGCAGCCACCCGAGATGCGCCGGCAAGCGATTCTGGTAAAGAACTGTCTTTTGCCAAGGCCTCTATACTGGCCACGAGGTTGTTTGCAGGGCACACTGCAGGTCAGGAAATGCCGTGAGACAAAGGCCATACGTACCCTATATTGGTTTGCCATCATCTGTGCTCCGTCATGGTCGCTGCATTGATCCACCATACATTTTTCGATATTTTGGAAGCTTGGCCGCATGAAAAATTGGGTCAAGTTTACTTCTCTACTCTTGACGCCGGCAGTTGACCTTTTTGAATCGGCAGGTTTATTGATCCTTCGATTCTATCTCCAAGAGGGTCAGGAGAGCACCTATGCACCCACCACAGAGCCAGTACTAGCGTCAACACTTGTTCCTCCTTCCGGAAAGAGAAACATCTTGCACATATATTCGACACGATGAAAATTCGACGCATCTTCTTCTATTCCTGTCTGTTGGAAGTCATCCGCCTGCGCAAGCAACAGAACTGAGACCTCTGATTGGTTGAGGGCCAGAATGGACCCACTCTATCCAGGCACATACCCTGACAATGGGAATGGAGGCTTAAAATTCCCATACTCAACAAACAACACATAATACTGGTACCCAAGCAACACCAGAACATCTATCATCTCCATCTTCAAGGCCCTACGATCGCAATACAACCCCTGAGCAGGTAGCCGAATCTCCCACCTCGACGCGTGACGGGCGCTGTCGTTTGGAAATGAGGGCGCATCCAACATGCACAACGGGCGCAAGTTTAATTAGGCCGGGAGTGGCCGCATTTATGCAGCTAGTACCGAGTTTTTGTTCTTCTTCCTCGCTCCTCCCTCAGAAAGATGACATCGCTCAGTGCCAATTTGAAAGGAATCTACATCTCGGCCATCTACCCGCAGCATTCACGTCAGACAACAGGCTGGGTACCGTGACCATGGCGAGCATTCCACGTGATGGAGCCGGTGACACATTCCTCACCATCCGGGGTAGTATTCCCACGTCGCGTGCGAGCCATCATGATCGACAGCAGGATCCGTAGTGCGACCCTGCTCCGTGCGCGTAGAGCACGCGAAATCTCGCCGCCGATGAGACATGCTTCACAGGGCCATCTAGAGAAAGTATGGGCTGCTCTCTGCGCCTGGTACCGCTATAGTGAGAGCGCAATGGCTGGTCCTGGTCCAGAGCACATATGAGTCGGGCGCACCCCCGTGCTTCTGCTCGCTCTTTTCCAGGTTTTCCTTGTCTATTCTCGATCCCCTAAGACGATCGAAGCTATGGCGCCTGCACTCAAGCTCCTGGCCCTCTGTCTCCCAGTGGTCGCCGCGCGCGCGGCGGCGGCGCTGACATCTCGCGACAAGAACATCGACCCAATCGACTATGTCGACCAGCTCATCGGCTCCAGCAATGGCGGAAACGTCTTCCCCGGCGCCACCGTGCCGTACGGCATGGCCAAGGCCGTCGCCGACACTACCAGCGGCAGCAACCAGGGCGGCTTCACCCTCGACGGCACCCCCGTCACCGGCTTCAGCGTCCTGCACGACTCGGGCACCGGCGGCTCGCCATCCCTGGGCAACTTCCCGCTCTTCCCCTACAACGCGTGCGCCGACAATGACGTGAACCGCTGCGACTTCCCCAAGAAGACGCGCGCGCAGCACGGCACGTTCAAGAATGACAGCGTCGTCGCCAAGCCAGGCTACTTTAGCATCACCCTCGCCGATGGCCCCCAGGTAGAAATGACAGCCACCCATCACGCCGCGCTCTTCAAGTTTACCTTTACCGGCAAGGACGGCGACAAGCCGCTCATCCTGCAGGACCTGACGGACCTGTCCAACTCGCGCCAGGACAATGCCAGCGTCGCCGTGGACACCACGTCGGGCCGCATCAAGGGCAATGCCCTTTTCGTGTCGAGCTTCTCGCAGGGCACGTACCGGGCCTACTTTTGCACCGACTTCAAGGGGCCCGCGATTGCGGATGCGGGCATCTTTGTCGACAGCCGCGCGAGCGCAGACGTCCACGACCTCAAAATCTCACGCTCCATCAACGGTTACCCCCTGCCCGGTGGCGCCTTTGTGCGCTTCGCCGACGGCCACAGCCCCGTGTATGCGCGCGTGGGCGTTAGTCTCATCAGCGAGGACCAGGCTTGTGCCAGTGCCGAGCAGGAGGTGCCCGACTTCGACTTTGATATGCATGCGCAGGACGCCAGAGACGCGTGGAAGGCCAAGATGAGCAACATCCAGGTCGTGACGGAAGGCGTGGACGCATCGCTCATCAAGAACTTTTACTCGGGCATCTACCGCACCATGGTCAACCCGCAAAACTACACGGGCGAAAACCCGCTGTGGAATGACGGTGAGCCGTACTTTGACTCGTTTTATTGCATCTGGGACCTCTTCCGCTCGCAGCTGCCCTTCCTCACCATCCTCGACCCGGCCGCCGTGTCGCAAATGATCCGCTCCCTCATCTCCACCTATGAGCACGACGGCTGGCTGCCCGACTGCCGCATGAGCCTCAGCCGCGGCTACACCCAGGGCGGCTCCAACGCCGACAATGTGCTGGCCGACGCCTACCTCAAGGGCATCAAGGACGGCGTCGACTGGGACAAGGGCTACGCGGCCGTCAAGAAGGACGCCGAGGTCGAGCCCTTTGACTGGTGCTGCCACGGCCGCGGCGGCATCGACGCGTGGAACTCACTCGGCTACATCCCCGTGCAGGATTTCGACTACAAGGGCTTCGGCACCCTTACGCGCAGTCTGAGCCGCACGCTCGAGTATGCGTACAATGACTTTGCCATTTCGCAGATGGCCGGCGGCATGGGCAACAAGGACGAGCAGGAAACGTACATCAAGTCCAGCCGCCACTGGGAGAACCTGTACCGCGCGGATCAGAAGTCGGCCTTTGCCAACGGTACCGACACGGGCTACACGGGCTTCTTCCAGCCAAAGTACCTCAACCAGACCTGGGGATATCAGGACCCGCTCAAGTGCAGCAACTTGGACGACAAGAGCGTGTGCTCGCTCCAGAACAGCGGTCCCGAGACCTTTGAGAGCAGCATCTGGGAATACGGGTTGTAAGTAGCACACTGCTGTCCACAACTAACAAGTGACAAGTGCTAACCTCGGCTTCAGTTTCGTTCCTCACGACCAGGCGCGCCTCATCACCCTCTACGGAGGTCCGGAGGCCTTTTGCCGCCGCCTCGACTACCTGCACGACAAGGGCATCACGTATATCGGCAATGAGCCTGCCTTTCTCACCGTGTTCCAGTACCACTACGCCGGCCGTCCCGCCCTGTCCGCCAAGCGCAGCCACTTTTACATTCCGCGCTTCTTCCAGCCGACGCCGCCCGGTCTGCCCGGCAACGACGACAGCGGCGCCATGGGCTCCTTTGTCGCCTTTAGCATGATGGGTCTCTTCCCCAACCCCGGACAGGACGTCTACCTCATCACGCCACCCTTCTTTCCGAGCGTGTCCATCAAGAATCCCGTCACGGGCAAGACGGCTACGATTCGCAACGTCAACTTTGACGCCGCGTATCATGACATTTACATTCAGAGCGCAACGCTCGACGGCAAGGAGTATACCAAGAACTGGATTGATCATTCTTTCTTCACAGAGGGCAAGGAGCTTGTCTTGACGCTCGGAAAGAATGAGAGCAGCTGGGGCACGGCTGTGGCCGACTTGCCGCCTAGCTTGGGTCCGTATCTGAGCAACAACCAAACGCTGTCCAGGAGATGGTCTGTCCCTGGGTCTGCACAGCTGTACCAGCCCTCCATGTAAATACGAGTCTCTGTGTAACGGTATTTGAGCTATGAATATATTCGATACCATGTACCATGTAAGCCCCTCTGTACATGCTAGTCTTGCTGCCAAGCCGTGTAACCAGAAGCGCTGGCCCTCAACACATGCATAGTATGGCAGTCAGCGTAGTGATGGTTAGGAGCACCACTGAAAGCTGCAAGGTGAGAGCGGACGACTGTGACGGACTTGTTGCCGAAGGTGAAGCCGCCGTGCCACTTGCACTACCTGAAGTGGTTGAGCCACGCTCCACACACGTCGCCTCATCGTCCCTCGATCCCAGCGAAACGGCCGACCGTGCGCGCATGACCGATTCCTCCGGCTTCCAGGGCATAATCGTAGCGCGTCTCGCCACGAACCCGGCCTGCAGCTCCTCGAGCAGATCCTGCCGCGTGGCGAGCAGACGCAGCATATCCGCCATGACGGGATCGTCGCACTTGGCCCGCCTCGGCGGCAGCCCACCATCCCGCTTGCCAAACGTCGCACCAGGCTTGATCTTGTGGCAATTGTCCTGGCTGCGCCCGGCGCGCAGCTGGCAGATCTCGTCGTCCCTGCAAGCCCCGTCGCACGGCTTGGCCCGCCAGCCGCGGCTTTTCCGGGACACGTACTCGCCAAACAGCGTCGCGTTGCTGGCAAACGCCGCCGTGACGTTGTGCCAGAAGGAGGGGCCCAGCTCGGCGCCGGCCGCGACGGGCGGGGACAACAGGGGGCCGTACGAGGCCCGCGCCGAGTAGTACTCCTTCCACACGGGCCCGGACGTCTGGAAGGCCGGGTCCGACATGTCCGCGATGTAGGTGACGGCGTCGAGAATGGCAAAGGTGTCCGGGTCGACGTCGTAGATGCGGAAGGCGGGCATGCCGGCCGTGGGTATGAGCGAGGGGCAGATGTAGGACATGGCGGTCGCGTGCTGCGCGTCGCGCTTGGCGTAGTCTGAGTAGCTGACCTCGAAGTGGTCGTCGTGCGTGTGGCCAAAGAATAGCGCGCGAATCGTCGTCGCATAGCGCTGCACGACCTGGTCAAAGTAGTTGGCCTGGTCGGGGAGCGCGTCGGACGTGCCCATGGGCATGTGGCCGATGATGTAGACGTTCTCGCCGGCCTGCTCCGCCTTGTCCAGCTCGGCGACCAGCCACGCCAGCTGGCCGTTGGGATCGCGCGGCATGTTGTGCCCGTACACGGCAAAGTTGAAGCGGTAGTACATGTTGGTGTTGAGAGAGATGACGCGCAGGTTGCCCCCGGGGTACAGCGTCGAGTAGGCGCCGGTGTCGAGGACCTGCTGCTTGGCGGCGTCGCCGATCCACGCCGCCCACTTCTTGGCGACGGCGTCGTAGACCCATTGCGACGCGTTGCCCACCGACTTGGGCTCGAAGATGTTGACGGGGTGCACTTCGTGGTTGCCAATGGTGCCGTACACGAGCTTGAAGCTGTCGTTCATCTTGTTGTAGGCGTCGTCGACTGAATGACGTTGTCAGTGGCGAGCGCGGAAGGAAGCCGTGCGGCAAGTTTTGCTTACTTTCATTTAGGTTGTACTGCTTGCTGGTATTCGAGATCATGTGATCGACGATATCGCCGGTGAAGATGGTGAATGCTTGGTCCGGGACCAGTTTCTCGATGGCCTTGTACATGCTCAGCTCGAGCGAGGCGGGCACGCCGCAGTTGTGATCGCCGTAGGGACCAGAGAGAGACGTTGCATTACCGGGCTCGTCATCTTTGGAGAATTGCCTGGCTCACAAACATGAACGCATGATCAAAAAGGATACGTTGGGAGCTGGACATGACATACCGGCAGCAGATTGGCTTCTTACACTCGGTGCTCGTGCCCGCCACGTAGAGCGGATCGACGTGGATGTCGCTGTAGTGAACGACTTTGAGCGGCTTCTTGCTGCTGGGCGCGGGCGCTTTCGCATCGCAAAACGGCTTCGACGGGAACGGGACCGCCCACTCGTCGACTTTGGGGTACTCGCAGACGCCGAGAAACGTAATGCAGAACTGGATCGCGGCCGTCGAGTTGGGCTCTACGTTGCGCGCCAGGGCGGCCAGCGCGGGCACCTCGCGCTCAATTGTACCCGCGCAGAATTCCTCATCATAAGACTAGTTATCGCAGGATTAGGGTGATGGAATCCTGGGCAAGCAGACACGGTTTCTTACGGTACTGGCCAAGCAGAGGGTTTTTCCAATCGAGATGAGCGGCTCGTCGCTGTCGGCGACCAGCCCTTTGATCACACTAATAAGGCTCTGTCACATATTGTTAGTCGACGGGCCGCATGGCTGATGAAGAGCGAGCCCACCTGGCAGGATTCGCACGTCTTGAGCTCAAACATGTCCCTGGTCTGAACCGCCCAAGTGCCGGCCTCGAGGGACCTCTGCAGCACGTCATGCTTCAGGGGCTGCTGGCCCTGGACCGGAATTACGGACTGCAAGACGCCACCAAGGAGCAATAATGCTGAGCAACGGAGACGCATGGCGGGTGGAGAGTTGCTGCGTCCAATTCGTGATGGAAATGAAGGACGAGAAGAGGCCCGCCCTGAGCGAGATTGGAAAAAGGGGACATGATCAAGCTAAAGTACGTTGTTCGCCGACGTTTAACAGATTTCCGCATGCGACCTCAGCTCGACGCGCACGGATTAAGCCTCATCACGGGCATGTGCGCTTAAGACGCCACGGCGCCCATACGAACGACCAGCGCTTCCTCCACCCATGAGGGGAAACTGGGAATAATTGTCAAGCTGCTCAGTCAAAAGCTTGGATACGCAGTGCCATTGAGATGGCGGCATATGACAATGGGACCTGACAGCCCTGGTGTATATCCCCCACGCTCTATTATCAATTATCAACGCCTTCTTGGCAGTTGATTGGCAACGGCTGCTTTTTAGGTGTGTGGGCGAGCGGAGACTTATCTCGTACGGCTCTGGCCCAGTTACTCAGTCATGTATTCTTAACAAGCTAGTTATTAAGTTATGAACTAGGCAGTTCAGCCCTTCCCCCAGCCCAGCGGCCGCTAATGACAGGGGCGACGGGGTGGGCAGTGTATGGCTGAGCAAGGCCAAGTGGCGCTAACATGATGAAATCGGCAACGAGTCTCATGACCCTGTCTGGGGAAATGGCAGCCTGTCATTGCGCCAAGGCGAGAAGCGAGTTGGAAAAGGAACATGGTACATACTCACAAAGGCAAAGGTTGGTGTACAATGGAAAATAAAAGCCAGATTAAACTCTGTAGTAGAAGATAAAAAAAGAGGTATACTAGGTGGTACATTTTCGCTCGTAAAGGGGACATTTTCCAAAGAGACAACGTCGAAGCGTGCTGGACATGGAAGTGAAGAGAGGACCGATTACAGGACGAGGGCGGCGATGGCGAGAGCCAGGGCACCGGCGGGAGCCATGATGCTGCCGCCGTTGACAACAACAGGGGGAGCGCTACCACCGGAGCCGGAGCCAGAGCCGGAACCAGAGCCGGAACCGGAGC
The DNA here is from genome assembly GCF_000225605.1 of Cordyceps militaris CM01. NCBI lineage: Eukaryota > Fungi > Ascomycota > Sordariomycetes > Hypocreales > Cordycipitaceae > Cordyceps > Cordyceps militaris. Next base: position 458,318 of record NW_006271970.1, read on the forward strand.
CGCTACCAGAGCCGGAGCCAGAGCCAGAACCGGAGCCGCTACCAGAGCCGGAGCCGGAGCCAGAGCCGCCATTGCCATTGCCACCGCTGCCACCGCTGCCACCGCCAGTGGTAGAAGGAGAGGGAGTTGTGCAGATGGTCGTAACCGTGACACCGCCACCAGGGGCAGTAGTAGTAGTTCCGTTGTTCCACTGAGAGCTGGTAGTCACACCACTCGTGGAAGTACCAGTCGTTGTGGTGCCGGTGCTGGTGCCAGTGCTACCGGTGCCAGTGCTACCGGTGCCGGTGGTGCCAGTGCTGGTAGTTGCAGTTCCCGAGGAAGTGGTGCCGGTACCAGTCGAGGTGCTGCCGGTGCCAGTAGTGGTGGTGCCAGTGGTGGTGCCAGTGCCAGTAGAAGAAGTAGTGCCGGTCGAGGTGGTACCAGTAGAGGAAGTGGTAGCAGTGGTAGCAGTGGTGGCAGTAGAGGAAGCAGTGGTGGAAGACGACGTGGGAGGGTTGGCATCCTTGCAGTCCTTGTACGCGGCAATAGCCTGGTTCAGCGACTCGACAATGAGACCACTGATGGCAGCGGCAGCCTCGCGGTCCGCCGGGTTCACACGGTTGCTGATGGTGTCAATCAGCGCGTTGGACTTGGCGGCAATCTCGGCCGTCTGGGACTGGACCAGGCCGCAGAGGCTGTTTTGCTCGACGACGGGCCGCTGCGCCGTCAGCGTGGCGACGAGCGTCTGCGAGTCGGTGTAGAGGGCGAAGACGGGGGTGCCGAGGTTGGCGACGTCGGACGTCGTCAGGTCCGCGCCGGGCGTCGCGTTGATGGTCTCCTGGCTCTTGACAACGTTGGCCACGAGCACGTTGGCCGCGTCGGTGACGGGCTTGATGTCGCCGTTGAACCCGGCCGCCGCCGCGTTGAGCGCGATCGTGTCCCGGTCCGACTGCTCCACCGCGGCGACAATCGTGTCGTACAGGGAGGCGGCGCTCGCCGAGCGGCTCACGAGGCCGGTCACGGCCAGAATCTGGGACAGCTTCATAGTTATGGGGATTGAAGGCAGTGGAAAGAGAGGTCGGTTGAAGCAAGGAGGACTAAACGAGTGACGTTGACGAGTTTGATTGCTGAATCAAGCGGAAAAAAGTTCCCTTTGTACACAGGACGGGGCGGGCGAGGTCAGCTTTATGAGAGCGGCTCTTCTCGACGGTCTGGCTCGCTGTTACATCCTCACAAGCTACCGAGGCGAGCGCCTGCGGGCGGAACATCAGGCTGCAGTAGCGAAATGAGTCTATTGCGTTCTTTCCAGGATACGAGGAGCCTCAGCTGCATGACCAGGAAATGAGCAGCCACCAACCTGCCAGACTAGCACCTTGGCCAAGCCACAGCAGAAAGTGTGGTCAAGTCACTTGTCGAACCGTTGTTGCCTCCAATGAAGCGGCGTCCGGGGCCGGGCGATGCCAACCCATTTGGGCAATAGACCGACACGAACCCCATGCTTACCCGCTCCAAAGTAGGTTTACTTCACCCCGGTTCTTGCCAAGTTGGCACGGACTGGCAACTACAACAATGCGCGGGGTAAGCTGGGTCCGGGTTTGAACTTGGGGGAAGGACGGGGAAACCAAGCAACAAGATTCCCGCTCAAGCCCCCCTTCCCGATCGAGAGCAGTTATTTCCAAGCTTGGACGATGGCCGCGTCTTGTCTCATCAAACTGGGCATGAACTTGCAGCAATAGACCCATTGCACAGATGCGGAAACCACCTGTTCTTGTTCTCATGGCCAGTTTATGGCGGCAAACCCACACCCACCCCAAGCCAAGAGGCTGAAAATTTTCGTTTATTCGTAATGCAGGTTTTGTTCCTTTGCTAATATCGTTAGGCCCGGTCCCCGCTACGTAAAAATAGTCTTCCCAATGTGTCATAATGCGAGACTAGTTATACGGAGCCACCCTCAGAGCCGTTCCGCCACACTACCAGTGGGCTTGCTCTTCTTTTATTATTAGCCAACCCGTCAACGGGCGGCAACACAAAGTTCGCCCGACTCGCCTTTCCCCCCGCCGCGGATTTATACCCCAGGAAGTTGCGTGCGATCCTCTCACCGTGGCTCTTACTCGATTGGACCAAGGTGGCGTTGACTATCGACGCCACCGTCTACTCGGCCGTCCCATGGACAGTGGCGGACCTGTCACTCTCGCATTCGAGCTTGAATGAGCGGGCGCTAGAGCTGGGTTAGGTTGCCTCTGTGAGCGAAGCGAGCTTCTTGGAGATTGCTCAAGTGATGGGATGGAAGCCTCGGGACCAAGCCTCGGGCCCCTGCCCAATGTTTTCCGTCTCTACCCAACTCCAATAAAGTTTTGTTAGTCCATGGTCGGTGGGCTGTTTCTTAGCACCGACGCACTTCCGTATGTGCATCTGTGCTGTTTCTTAGCACCCGGCTCACTTTATATGCATCTGCCCTTTGTAATGTATGTCGGTACTCGAAGCCATGTATGTATAGTCTGGGGTAAAATGTACAGGGTGCAAGTCCGCCAGAAAGGGCAGAAATCTATGAGATGGATCCCAGCCCCATTGGCTGCTCCCGTATCTCATGGCCGCTTTCGCACGATCTTCCCGCATCAAGACATACAGCCAAGAGTTTCTCTGCAGTGTAACTCGAGACAATAACCTTTTATTCCCATGTAGATCTTGCTCGCGTCAGTCGTCGCTTGGAGAAAGGTTGTTGTGCGTGGTGCTGTCAGCTTGGGCTGCGAGCAAGACCGGGAAGCACAAACCGCGGCCAGCCAAGATATTCTCAAATTGTGACACATATGTCCAGCTCACACGAGATACCGAGGACAAAATTCTGTACAAACTGACATAATGAAGCGAGGTAACCCATGCGTGACGATGGCGGCACTCGACTTGATCGTCCGGCAGTTTGAACTCAATGTCTGGCTCCCGCTGGTCACCCGTTGGACCCGCCTCGTGGAGCGTGAACAGCTCTGCAGCATCTATAAAGTTAATTAATATAACTGACCAATCAGATACCAAACAGAGTTACATCGCAGCCGTTCCTGTACTGGCTGACGGGGCGGACCGTAGCTGGTCAAGACTCCAGAGCTGCCTTTCCCAGACGACATCAGGCAACATGCGGGGTAATGTCAGCAACGATGTCCCAGAACGAACGGTTCTGGTTGGAAATACTCAGCATCTGTGGCGTGCAAATGCTAGAATCAGGCGGAGCTGGGCCTCGGGAGCACATGAAAACGAGGTTCATCAAGGATAGCATGAGAGTTATATACTCATGAACAGATATAAAAACCCTCGTTGTTCTCTCTTCAAATTGCCTTTGATATCTGAATCAACACAGACACTCCTCTGCCTTCCTCTGCCACTCAACAAACACTTCTCAAAATCTCATTTCAACCACCCAGCTTCTCACCATGAAGTACTCTGCTCACGTTGCCGTTGCCTTCCTCAGCGCTGGCGCCCTTGCCAACATTGCTCCTCGGGCCCTCTCCGACTTCCAGCTGGTTCTGAGCACCGTGCAGACCGACGTCGACAATCTCGACGTCGCCGTCGTCGGCTTCACCGGCAACACGGTCCCCGTGCAGGCCGCTGCCACCACGCTCATCAACCACCTCATCAGCGGCAACACCAACCTCGCCGGCCAGCCCGTTCTCAGCCTCGCCGACACTCTGGCGCTCAACGCAAACGTCAACACCTTCAAGACCCATGCGCAGACCCTCGTCACCGACCTCAAGAACAAGCGTCCCACCGTCATCGCCACCGGCAACTGCGCCCTCGTCCGCAACAACATCAACGACATCAACACTGCTTCCGGTACCCTCGTCGCCACCATCGTCTCCAAGGCTGCTGCCGCCGCCCAGAGCATTGCTCAGGGACAGGCCAGAGACATCCAGGCCATTCTCGATGACGGCAAGGCTTACTACACTGTCGCCAACTGCCCGTAGATTTTCGGAGCTGCCTGTGCTACAAGCCTGGTGTGATGAGGACCCTCATGGGCCATTCACCAGATAGTATTCTAGGTCCTCCCGGCTAGCCAATGCCAAGTTTATATAGCCAAATTGAATACTATTTTGCCGCCATGTCACTGAGTGTACCGTGAATATGTAGGCCAACAAAAGTCACGGCTCAAAAGACTGCTAGTACAAGGTAACATCACAGTTGACATCATAAGCTAAATGGCTAATAAAATCTAGCACTACGACTATTTCCCTCAATACCCATTATCTTCAATTGGAGGTCATTTTGCAGTGAGACGGCCCGTGTCTGTTACCCTTGAGCGCTTGGTACCATCACCAACACTCGAGCGAAAGCAGCGTCAGTGTCTGCGGCTACTATAAAATACAGGTCAAATTACCTTGAAATTCAAAGTGTAGCGCAATGTTCATATAACAAGCAAGTTTTCTGCCGAGGTCTTTGCCGCCGACGACTCTATCAGTCCGGCAAGTTCATCACGGGTTGCAGCATGGTGAGTTGGTCAAGCTGTGTATTACTGTCTATTTCCGTAGGTACATGAGAATTCCCTTTTAAATCAAGAATAACGCTTTGAATCTGATGCAATAAAAGTACAAAATGAGTGAAAAAGCTGAGCCGTCTATCGTCGCTGATTCATGGGGTATGACTCGTGGTATTCATTGTACGAGTTGCCACGGGCGTGGTCGTAGGCTCGACCATTTTGGCGGCCCTGACCATTGCTGTGGCCGTCGCGAAATTGATGCAAGGCTTCGCGGGCAAGCCCAGCAGGGCCCCGGGACTGGCCTCGAGACTGGCCCTGGTAATCGTGGCGGTATTGGTTTGGGGGCTGCTGGTAGCCAGGACCAGTCGCATAGGTCTTGCTCCCGTTGTCTCTGCGGTTCATCTTGGCCGAGGCGTAGTCGCGGGCACCGACGCCAACAGCGGCAAAGGTGGCCTTGATGACATCAACGGGGTTGAGCATACTGAGAAACGCCCAGATGCCGAGGAAGCCGCCCTGGTACGAGGTGGGCGCCCAGTGCTGAGTCTCGCCACGCTCGGCGCCGCGGGCGACCAGAGACTCGAGCTTGTAGGGGCCGACGGGGTAGGCCCAGAGAACGACAAAGGAAATAGGTACCATCTCCAAGCAGCTGAGGAGCGAGGGGATGCCGTAGTGCAGGTCGGCGTAGGTGAGGGTGTCGGTCTCTTTGAGGACGTGAGTGCTCTGCAGGATCCAAAAGAGAATCTGCTGGAGAAAGGCGAGGCCGACGACAAGCTTGATGGCAATGAGCTTGGTCATGGGCTTGAGGTTAGGCATGTGCGTCTTGAGCTGTACGGCGACCAGCAGCACGGCAGCAATGGCCAGACCGGAGGAGAGCGCGGTGGCGATGCTGAGCCACAGCTTGGCAAAGTTGGTCTTGCTTTCAAACTGGCAGTAGACGCCCGCGACCTGGGTGACAATGGTGGCAACGGCGACGCCAAGGGCAATGACGGGGTACTGGAAGATCATGAAGCAGCGTTGCTGTGAGTTGTGTCAGAATTCGCAGTATTCGGGACGTGTTGTGGGAAACTCCGGGGAATGGCTTACAGCGAACCACTTGACACCATCCTGGACAACACCACCGTCGGCCTTCTTGTCCTTGATCTCAATCTGCGAGAAGAAGCCATCGCGACCTTCGTCGTGGGGCGAAATGTACTCGCAGAGAAGCATAAAGTAGGAGGCCAGGCAGAGTGCTTGGAGAAGCTCGAGGATTGGGTCGAGGTAGACTTGGGCCTGGGGGAAGCAGATGCAGAGCAGGTTGACAATGGCGTAGAGGGGCACGAGCGAAATGACTCTCAGGACCCTGCACAGAAAATAAAAGTCAGAAAAGTGAAACCACGCTTGATTCGAGGAGCGCTCGCAATGAGGCTGCTTACTTGACCTGCTGACGGGGCACCGATAGATGAGTGGCATGGCGCCACAAGTGAAGGAAGCTGACGATGCAGGCCAGCGCTGTGCAGGCCCCTGCGAGGATGCGGTTGAATTCTTGAAATGTGAGACCGGCAACAAAAGTCTTGTTGGCGCCTATATTGAAAGAAAAATCTCAGCCATTTGTAATACTTTGTCGTGGTTGTTGAGTGTAAGTCTTACGGGAAGTGAGGTTGTGCGTGGGGCACGAATCGCCATCGTCGTCGTCGCCGATGCCTAACATGTTGGCCGGTTTGTTGTGAGTAGTGTCGAGTCTATTCGAGCGAGATTCGTTATTGTAAAGAAAAGAAAAGCACTCAGGAGGTTATTGTCCAGTGAAATAAAGCATGAAAAGAGACAGCGCAAATCCGGGATTGGGCTCGCGGCGAGCCATGGCTTCTTATATCTTTCGTGAATCCCGTACGGTGAAACTGTCCCAATCCGGTAACCAAGATGTCCTGACAGAGCCTCTCACAAGCGAACTATTAGTTACAATCAGGACCCTGCCACAGCCACAGCCCTAGACGTCAGCCTTTGCCGTCACCAGGTTCCACTTGTGAGATTTGGGCGTGCGCCGTCGCCCAATGGAGCCCAACTAGGATAACGTCGTTTCTTTGATAGCAGATCGTCCTGTTGATTCGAGGGCTCTTGCACTTCCTCTGCCGCATTTGGCTGTATCCAGCTGATGGCCACAGAGAGTAACGCTGAGGGTACGAGAAAAGCACGCGATTGCGCGACTTCGAATCGCCGCGAAAAGGGGCCGTGAAATTAAAAAACCTTTGCGATTATCGAAACGTCGCATCCAATACTAGAAAAAAAGTTGAAGGATTGCGCAAGCCTTTCTGAATCCCGTCGCGAAGCTGCGCCCAGGTGACCCACCACTAATCTCGATCCACGCAATCCCTCTCCAGACTTCCTTTGCTCTACGCGCCCGGCGAGAGTCTGCTTTTCGTCAAGCCACTATTTTTTTTTGGCAAATCGCAACTGCTAGCGCCGGAACGGGATTTGGGAGATGCTGTTTGGACTGACGTATGTGGCCGCCCTGTCCAAGTTAGTCCCGGGAATAGCGAGCGAAATCTCGGTAGACCCTTGTCGTACAAACTCCCTTGTTCCTCTGCGGTTGTTCTTGGAGGTGTTGATGTAGTTGGTTATTTTGTCCTGGTTCACGAGAAAGAAGTGTGCCAAATTTCCTCGTCTGTTGAGACACAACAAGCCTTGTACGGAAATCCTTACCCAAAACAGGCCACGGATTCTAGCCACGCCTTGCAGCCAGCCACGCGGAGAAGAACCAACTCTGAGACACAAAAGAAGAGCAAAAAAAGGTATGCCCTTGGTTGGTTGGGTGCCCCTCGTCTGCGACAATGGTTGCACAGCCCTGCAACTTGCCGGGAGCCGAACATCAGTTACAACTGCGGCGCTTCTGAACTCCGGTCACCGCAGACACGAATCCCGCCCCTCTCAATTCTTTTGTGACGAGGCCTCTCGGGTTCTGTCCCTCTCTCGTTTACGCCGGCGGTGACGCAATACGGGGCCGACAGTCGCACGCTCCGAATCAACCTGATGAGGCGCATTTTGCAATCGTGGGGATTGATCGAGCAAGGCTCGTCAGGAACAAATGGGTGGAAGGACTTGGTGTCCAAGACAAACGGCACGGAAGCCGGAAGAACGACCCTCCGTCAACCGTAGCTGTTTCCACCAACGGACCCACCAGCGTGTACAGAGTACGTACTTGGTACAAATTACGAATTACCAACAACTGAATTTCACTCGTCCTGTGTGCCCCTTCTGGCAGTGCCAACAACACTATGGCGCATAACATTTACAATGATGGCAAGCTCACTCGAACTGTGCTTTTGCTACTTTTCAGGATAATGTCGAGCAGAATTATGCGCCGGTGCTTCCACCAACCCAATAGTATCGTCTTCGTCACACCCAGTGTCTGCATCAAATCTACCTCCTTCACGACGCTCGCTGAAGCCGAAGCCATGAGATTCGTGTCCGCATCGTCAACCGTGCCAGTCCCGAAGGTTCATATGGCATTTGAACACGACCGAATCGTCTACATTGTCATGGAGAGAATACGGGGCCAACCACTTTCTGTAGGGTGGGTGCAGAGGTCCGCAGCATCAAAGGAGGCCATTCTTTCCCAGCTTCGCGATATGACGCAGGAGATCCGCCAGATACGAGCACCGAAAAGTGCCGGTATATCCAATGTCTGCGGAGGTCCGATCTTCGATCACAGACTCCCTGGCCGAAGCAGCTGGGGACCCTTTCCGTCGATTCGAGACTTTCACCGTGAATTACGCAACGGAATAGAACTTGAAAACATAAAACAAGATGGCAGCGACATTTCCCATGGCCTATCAAAGCTCATCTCATTCCACGACCAGCTCTGGGAGGAGCCAGTTTTCACGCACGGCGACTTAAGCAGCCTGAACATCCTAGCGCAAGGCGACAAAATCGTCGGCATTATCGACTGGGAAACCGCGGGGTGGATGCCTCCTTACTGGGAATATACGTCGGCATGGCATGTTAACCCTCAAAACCAATTTTGGCAGCAGGAGGTTGACAGGTTTCTTGATCGACCGGAACAAGCACTAGAAATGGAAACAATCAGGAGAAAGTATTTCGGCGACTTCTGATTTTGCTAAACGGGTCCAAGGCGTCTCAAGGGATACGCTCGCGCTTTTGTAACATATCCCAGGTAGCCACTTTTGATTGGTCGAATGTGCCTGACGCTGCCTGCCCATCGAACCGATGAGAAAGCTGTTTCTCTTTGACATACCAGAGCGCAGTTGCAAGAACTGCGTCCCAATCCAGCTGGTACGCTGATCTTTCAAATATACCATATCCTGATTCCTGGTGTCGATATAAAGCCTGTATTGCTTCCTGAACCCAGTATACGCAGTTCCACCCAGGCTGTGACTCTCGGATGGGTATGCTTCGCAAGACTGCCAAGAGGCCGTTCCGGTCCTTGACCTTGGCTATCAAAATGCGGACTAGTATCATCGCAGTCGGCGCCATACTCATATCTCGCTCTTCAAACTCCCAGACCGACCGAGCTTCGCCATCAGCGAAATGCATCTTTTCATGTGCATGAAACCGAGTCCCGCGAGAGTTGTAGCGTTCCATCTTTGGGCCTAAAACCAAGGCCCAATGGTACCTGTCGAGAAAAGTGTCGTTAGTGCTGCCCATAAGTCGCACAATGCAGGTAGCGCCTACTTATCCTCGCCGCCCGGCATTGTGGGGTTGCCACCACGAGCATACAACGCCACGTACAGACGTTCTTTGTTAGAAAAAGGCATGATGATGCGGTGGTGTTGATGCGGTGGTGTTGATGCGGTGATGTTGATGTAGGAACTGTTCAGCTAGAATGAATGGCAGTCTCTGCCATGTTTATAATTGTACACCAATACTGCCACGGCGCTTACTGAAACCAATAATATGCGGCCGCCCGTCACGTGAAAATTCATTGCTCCGTACTCGAAGCAAATTATACAATTAATAATATCTTAATATCTGGCAACGTTAAAAACGATACAAATACCGTTAGCACACACCTTATAGAAGGCGCTATGGCGGGGGACTGGTCAGCTACTTAGGTGTACACACAGATGGCAAGCAAATTGATGTACCTAATTAGTATCGATGGTTGATAGATGATTCGGAAGACGTGGTCGAGGTAGCAGCCTATCGAGAACCACTGAACACCATTAAGACGCGACAGTAGAGAAGACGCACTGGAGGGGAGGTTTTCAACTGCGCGAGACCCGGCAACGGTCCTGCCACGGGTTTTCCAGCCCGCACAAATTTATCGAGGTACTAGAAGGAGCAGAAGGCCCAATTAGTGTTATTCAATAAATAGTAAATAAATATATTAGTACCTTTGAAAACAGTTACAACTAGGTAGGTATACATGCGAAAATGGTGGGTGCGTAAGCGCCTGACAAGGACCCAACATGGTCACAGGAGGACCTCTCTCTCTGCACAGTCAGTCAGGCAGTGAGTGGTATAAGCGGACGACCTTGATGAGCAAGAACAGACTCGATAAAAGATGCCGAGCCAGTGGAATCATCTCGCTATACGAATCCGTACGTTCGTACTTATTCCTGCGATTACTGATAAAATCCGCCCGCCATTTCGCGATGCCTTGCCGGCTGGCTCAGTAAAAGAGGCCGGGCCCCGCCGCCCACTGCAGGCTCGAAGGTACCTTGGGGGTCAATGCGTGTATGCATGTGTCAGGGTTAGACTTGAATGACTACGCGTTTTGATCCTGGCCAGCATTGCCCTCCAACGTTGCCTCGCAAGGTGACGGACCCAGCGGGCTGAGCTAACTCGAACCGCAGCTCGGCACGGATATTGCAGGTGAACTAACAGGTTCAGTAGAAGTGTTCTTGGCATTATGAGCTAGTTTCGGCGCGGGCCATGTTTGAAATCGAGAAACAAAAAGGCCACCCACACTCCACATTCGTTTCTCCGCATGGACACACACCAAGTGGCTTGCAGCTCAGCCGGCCTTGTCGGCACGAGGGATAGTGAAAGCTATACGACGTCCATCTTTTACCTTCCAAGATGGGCAAGTCCTCAACCAAGTGGCGGCTGGCGTGCATCTTGGGCGGGCGCGGCATCGTCGTCTCCCGACGGTTCCTTGTTTTAGTACATGTTCCTTGCACCGAGTTCCAACAATGCCCAGCACGCTAAAAATCGGGTGGGCTTGATCCATCTCGTCCCCCGACGATGACATCTCTTGGTAAAAAGCCACAATCAGTCACTAGCCAAGGACGGCGCACAGATCTGGGGTCGTCAGGTCTTCTGCGATAACAACGTCATTGTGAGGCGCTGATTTTCGATGAGATGACTTGCATTCTCCACCATGTCTCACTCTGTTTTTCGTCTTCTTTTTTCTCGCAACTGGCCTGTACTGAGTGAGGCTGGGCGAAGCTGTCAGCGACTCAGCCCTGAACATCACAATCCTTTGTTCCGGGTGGAGCTGTTCTCTCGGGGGGACAACTCGGATCAACACTGCAACCCTATGGCCCTTTTGCTAGCGTCGTTGCTCACCTTCCTAAACCAATGGCTCAGAGTTGCAGCGGAAGCGGAGCCGGTACTCTTCAGACACTTGATATGGTCTGTCAAGGCCGTGCAATTGGAGAGAAGAACTGATGGCTGGTGTCAGGAGACCGGGTTCCTGTACGCCATGGTCGCCGATGGAAATACGACATTGTCCCGCTGCGGGAGCTGGAGAGTGCCGATGAGTATATATACCAGCCTTCGCCAGCGACGACTTGTTCATCTTGTCATCTTCGATCGACGTTGTCAGTGTAAACTAGCTACCTCCAATCATGAAGACCACTCTGCTCATTGCCAGCTTGGTTGCTGGTGCCGTTGCCCTCCCCTCCGACACACACACTGTTCACCAGCGGCGCAATCTGGCCCAGGATGTGCGCTTCGAGAAGCGAGCCGCTGTCGAATCCAGTGCCAAGATCCCATTCGAGATTGCTCTGAAGCAGGGCAGCCTTCAAGAGGCAGAGGACATACTTTACGACATGTGCGTTCTGGCCGTGCATCTCCGCTATTGTATCTGGGCTAACAAGAAGCTTACAGCTCCAACCCCGTCTCGCCCAACTACGGCAAGCACCTGTCCAAGGAAGACGTCGTCAAGCTGTTTGCTGCCAATGACAAGAGCATCGACTCCGTCAAGCAGTGGCTGGTTGGCCAGGGCATCGCCGAAAAGGACATCCGCGTCAACCCCACCAAAACTTGGATCACCGTGGACACCACCGCTGGCGTCGTCGAGAGGGCCCTGAAGACGAGGTATCATATCTACCGCAGCACCGCTTCGGGCCAGGACCACATTGGCGCCGAAGAGTACAGTCTGCCCAACAACCTTCTCGACATTGTCGACTTTATCCGCCCCGGTCCTGCCATGACCAAGGTCACCGTCCGCGCGACAAAGCCCGCCACCGGCGACGCTGCCATTGGCGAGCCCGTCCGCAAGCTGAGCCAGGACGAGATCAAGAGCGTCGACGAAGCTATCAAGTCTGGCCCCAGCGCCGGAGGCGAACCGCACAGCGCCGCAAACTCTACCCTACGTAAGCGCATGCCCCTAGGAGAAATGTAATCAAGCAGAAGACAAGGCTAACTGAACATCTCCTAGCTCCGTACCTGCAAATTTGCAGCAGAGCTGTTACTCCTGACTGCATCGCCTACCTGTACAAGATTCCCAAGGCCACAGGCACCAACAGCACCAACCGCCTCGGCATCTACGAGTCCCTCGGCGACGTCTACTCGCAAGAGGATCTCGACCTTTTCTACAGCAAGGCCGCTCCGTACATCCCCGCCGGCACCGGTCCACAGCTGGACCTCATCGACGGCGCCACCGCACCCAACAGCCCCGCCAATGCCGGCGGCGAGTCCCTGCTGGACTTTGACATGGCGATCCCCATCATCTACCCCCAGGGCACCACCCTCTTCCAGGTAAAGGCTGATCAGTACTACAACATCTTTGGCGACTTCCTCAGCGCCATTGACAGCGATTACTGCAGCCAGGATCCCCTTTTTAACAACCATAAAATGTGCGGCTCGTATGAGCCGACCAACGTCATCTCCATCTCCTACGGTGGCCCCGAGGATCCCACCGATCCCAAGAGCGCCCATGTGTGTATCCGAAATGCCAAAAAGACTGCCCGAGAGCTTGTTCGCTAACACTAATCTAGCGCCAATGCAATGAGTTCATGAAGCTCGGACTCATGGGCATCACCACTGTTGTTGCCAGCGGCGATGCTGGCGTCACTGACCGCAACGGCTACTGCCTGGGCCCTCACCATGACATCTTTGTCGCCGATGATCTTTGCAGCTGCCCGTACATCACCGCCGTCGGCTCTACCCTCATCCACACTATTGACAAGCCCGAGTCGGCGACCGAGTCCTTTTCTTCTGGCGGCGGCTTCAGCAACATCTTCACCCGCCCGACGTGGCAGGACGACGTCGTCGGCCACTACCTCCTCCGCCACAACCCCGGATACTTTGCCTACAACACCTCTGAGGGTGACATCCCTGGCGACGCCGGCATTTACAACCGCGGAGGACGTGGCTTCCCTGATGTCGCCGCTGTCGGCGACAACGGCCTGGTAGCCGTCGGCGGCAGTCTCGGCTTGTCTGGCGGCACCTCCATGTCTGCGCCCATTGTGGCCGCCATCCTGAACCGCATCAACGAGAAGCGCCTCAGTGTCGGTAAGGGGCCGATTGGATTCGCCAACCCTGCTCTGTACGCCATGTCCAAGCGCAAGGGGACCTTCAACGACGTCACAGTCGGCAACCAGGAGCTGGGCGGTGTTGGTAGCGACCGTGGCTACAGTGCCTGCGGCAACAACGGCTTTTCTGCCGTCGAGGGCTGGGACCCTGTGACTGGTCTCGGTACTCCCGTGTATGATAAGTGGGAAGCCTACTTCCTCCAGCTGTAAGGGTCGATAAACAACGCCTTACTGGAATGTATAAAGTGATTTACAATGTTAATGAAAAAGAACTCGAGAAATAAAGATATATGAAATAACCGTTGATTGCCCTTTGCATAGTTCGTGATGGTTGATGCCCCGCCCTAGATCTACAAACCCGGGTGCGCGAACATGTGCTGGTCTGTGGTAGATGCGCAAAATTCGAGATGTCGGTATTAAGAATTGGGACATGCGGCAAAGCAGGACATGGGGCTTGCCTTGAGATAATGCAACGGCGGAGGATAGGCGAGGTTTTGGTGTTGTTGGTGTGTATGAAGGCGGGGAGTTGCGATACCAAGTTGTCGGTTGTTCGGGCGAGATGCACACGCGGGCGGAGAGGGCGGGGCTGACTGGCGGGGAACTCGGAGAGACATGGAGGATTCGCAAATGTCCAGCATGAGAGGAGCTGCAGGTGTGCTGGATGGGCAAAGATGGCGAGATGCGGTAGCGTGGCCGCCTTTGTGGGCGAAGCGTGGGTGAGTCCTATAAATTTAGAGGAAACGAGTTTGGGGGCACACTGTGGAATTGATAAAGAGGCGCCGTTACATGATCAACTGTATGTACTACATATAATTGTCTGCGGGATACACCCAACCTCATATATCAATTGGCACGAAAAGTCTCGGAAAATGTTCAAAAGGCTCGGCCACATTGACACTGTCTAGCGGCACAGCACGGCTCTGCTGACGCTATCATACGAACATTCGTTATAGTCCCTGCTGCACTGCAAACAAGCAGTCAGCATCAGCAGGTTGTTGAGAGACGAACACATACCTTCTTGTTGGCAAATCTGGGGCACTTGACGAAAGTATCCTTGCCGTTTTGGTTTTTGTACTTGCATTCGTTATTGGCCTTGGTGCATATCTTTGAAGAGCACTCGATGGTTAGCTCTGATCGCCAGTACAATCTGGATGGGTGTGTTCTTCCTCACTCCGTAGTACGTGATTTGGGCGCTGGCCGCATCTCTGGCATCAAGCGGGTCGGACAATGGCATGGCGGCGGCTGCCGCAGTGAGCAATAGGAGAGCAAATGTAGGAATTTGCATTGTGTCAGGTTTGAGACGACTATGCGCGCAAGGCTTTCCAGCGATAGACGGGGGAGATGTATGCGAATCTTTCTTGAGAAGAAGTGTTGCTGGTAAATTGGTGGTTTGGAGCGGCGTGAAGTCGATAGATATAGAAATGGTGTGATAGTCCCGGGTGGGTGTTCCTACCAGCGACTTTGCCACGGTCCGTCTTTCTTCGTACCTATTTGGGCTGTATTTGCTGAGGAAGGAGTCTGAAATCAGGCTGGGAGCCTTATCAACCTTGACGTATGTGATATGTGATGCTCACCTACCATCGCATATCGTCTCTGGCCTAGACCTTTCCCGCCGCATGAAAGGAATTTTTAGGATGCACTTGGACGAGAAATGTGATGCAAAACCCAGGTTTTGTGAGTGGCCAGACGGAACACGCATGCAAGATCCTTCACGGTGACAACACTTAGCAATAATATATTGCTACTTATCGGTTGATCGCGGAGGGCCTCGGTCAGACACACATAGGGTTTTCCTCGTGCATCGGTTGTCACACCGATTGTCACACCGAGCCAACCTGATATTAATAATACGCACATTGCATATGTCTCTGCGTATTGGAGTGTCGTATGAGTTGTAAGTCAAGAAGGCGCGAAACAAAGAGCAAAGTCAAGCTGGTTTGAGAGAGTTCCCAGCAACGACAGGCACAATTGCGGAAAAGCTGCTGGCCCGTGAGGGTGGTTTATTTTTATAGTGTGCCTTGCGGCCATGGGCCACGTCTTTGGGCGTTGCAGCCTTATATTAGAGACTTGCCTCAATGGCTGGCTCTCTCAGTCAATGCGATATGATGCATCGTGCAGCACAAAAATTCAGTAGACACTCCAAAAGACGATGCATACGGCATTTTGCTAATTAAATCACTGCCTCAGGGGCGTCCCTTTCCCACCACGGTTATTCGGGCTTGTTCTGCGCGAGACTCTCCTGTTCAACATTCAGCCTCGCCAATTCTCTCATTTCCTTCATAATCTGCGCCATGAAGATTTCATCCCGCGACCGAAGGGCAGCTATCGCGGCCGTGATTTGGTCGTTTTGCTTTTGCAAGACCGCGCGGGCCGCGCTTCTCTCTGCTACCCGCCGTTCCCTCGCGTCTCTGGCTTCGGCCGACTCCCCCGACGTGAACCAAGCCGTCAACTTGAACTCGCGCTTCGCTTTTGACGCACTGCCTGCCACATCATCCCCTTTGTCGTGGAAGCTGTCCAGCTCAGCCCTGATCTTGGCCAAACGCTGTTCCTCTGTCCATATTTCATGATTCATCGCAGATTGCTGCGCCTGTAATTGACCAAGACTCACTCCTAGTTCGGCAATTCTCTTCTCCCGTCTCCTGTCACTTTCGCTGTCCTGATGGAATGAGGGCTTTGGCTTTGATGGTGGACGCGCATAAGTGCTCGACCCTAGCGGTCGGAGGGTTCTGTCATACTGACGTCGCTTCAGCGGGTCAACAAGAGTCTCATGAGCATTGTTGAGCTGAAGACGTGTGTTGTCATTAGCAACGAAGAGTCTCATTTTCATGTGGAGGCGGGCCTTACCGTTTGGAAACGCACAGTTGCATCTGCGCTATTGAGATTCCTGTCTGGATGGTGCAATTTGGCGAGTCGTTTGAAAGCTGCCCTAATTTCAGCTTCCGATGCGGATTGCTTAACTTGGAGGATCTCGTAATAGTTTCTACTCATTTCGCCCAAGACGTGGCCGTACGTGACAAGCAAAGGAAAGGAAAAGCTTCGGGTGGCATGAGGACGATAGGGGGCTGTGAGTGCTGTGTAACCCCGAGTGACCTACCCTGTAAACTATTTGACATAGAATGTACATTTATACATCACAATATATTAAGAATTGATTAACTTCGTTATTATCTTGGTATCCTTCAAAATAAAATAAATATAACTAAATGTACAATTTTTTTAAAAAAAATACAACATTACACACAAGCCTTAAGATTTTAGAGCGGGCTGTTTTCAATGAAACTCCAAGTAAGCTTAATCATTTGGAAGCGTACAAAACGTTCAAAAGGCCACAAACCCTTCCTCGTACGGTTTATCATTCAATCAACTGGTTGCATATCTGATGCAAAATGCCTTCAAGTCGTGCCTGCTATCATCACCTTTGCTAGATTCTCTCAGGCGCGGTGATGGGGATATGAGGGACCGCGGCTGTTGGGTAAACTAATTTGTACCTAGCTATGACTTATCAACACAGTTGCCAGTAGATCCACTGAGGTACTGTGTGGCTGCGCAGCACTTGCAGGCTGACCAATTATCCCCGGCGAGGCAAGCACAATAGTTGTTCTGGGTGAGGTCGCACACCTGCCCCGTCCAGCGCTCATCTTCATTCTGTGAGTAGAGGCAGACATCAATGTCGTCGCCGTTGGGGGCGTCGTAGCAATTGCCGTAGAAGGCTTTCTGGCCGGCGACACAGCAGATGGTGGTGTTGGGGTTCCTCGCGTCGACGGTGCACTGCGACGCGCCGCCCGAGCACACGGTGCCGTCCAAGCACACGGACGAGCCCGGCTTGACGCAGCTGCCAAAGTTGACGGCGATTGGGCCCGCAAAGTTAAAGCTCCCTGCCGAGACAAACCAGGCCAGGTACTGGCCCGCGGGGAGGCTGTCGGGGAACGGGATCACGACAGTCCCGGCACTGGCGGAAACGTAGGTGGAGATGAGCGCCGTCGTGGTCGGGGCCTCGGGATTGGCGGCGCTCCAGACACCGATGTAGTTCTGTGGGTTAGGCGCAGTGCACGTGTAGTTGAAGGTAAGGGGCGGTCCGCCAGGGAGATATGCAAGAGTCCCTGTCCCTGTCTGCTGTCTCGGCGCGAGCGTGTCGGCGGAGAGGTTCGGCGAGGCCCCGACATTCCCCAAAGCTGCTATAAAAAGCACAACAGTAGCAAAGAGGGATCGCATCGGAGTTTAGAGTAGATGAGGCTTTTGCTGGAGAAAGAGAAAAGTAAAGTTGGCAATGGTCAAGGTTGTAGAATCTTGTCGTATTGAGGCTTTGGCTGTAGTGATATTGAGAGAGGAAGAGAGCCGCCAGAGTTGCTTTATATAGTCGGTTTGCGGTTCGAATCTTACTTCAAGGTGAAAAAGGCTTCTTCACTGGCTGACTGACTCCATCTATGCCAACTCTCGGCAGGCCGCTATGCGTAGACAACTTTGAAACAAGTTTAGAACATTTCCTGTCGGCAGTTAGGACTAAAGTAGAATACCCAGCTCATAGCACCTGGAATGACAGTATGCATCGATGAGTCGTGCGTTGAACGATGCAAGGTCACACCACCACCCGAAACAGGCGCTGGAGACGATGCACTTTCCATGCTGGAACCAGGTTTTATCATGACCTTCGATTGGCGGAAAGATTAGAGTTAGTCGAATATTGAACATGCCAGGTCACATCGAGCTATTGTCCGTGTTCACCGAGAGAGCTGAAGCTGCAAGTCTTGGATGGAGTAATCCGTGTGAAGTCACTGGAGAGGACTTGTATAGGTGTGGCTCATCAATCAGGACGGCAATTTTAAAAAAGTCACGGCAGTTGCGATAGTTTGACCAGAGTGTTGTTCCTTGCCATAGTTCCGCCCTGCGATGCGTAAATGCACTGGGCGACAGATCGTCCCAAATTGAGATGAACAAAGTGGGCGAATACTTACTTATAATTTAGGTTCAGTCCCCATCTCCTTATAATATCCACGAACTTATGATACAGCCCGAATACGATAGACGGTACACAGTCCGATCTACAAACAAGCTTAAAGCATGTTCGAATACTGTGTAGGTCAATCTCTATCAGTCTCCGTCAGGAGTGGTCATTTGCCGAGCTTCCAAAGCTCACTGTCTCATGCCGCTTGGAGGTAGATAGAATCATAAGTGACATGCTGCCAACCAGATGGTGCGACGGAGAAACAATCCACACTCCGTGGTAAATCCGAAATGACACGGTAGGCGAGAGCGGGCTCTCCATGTCTCATGCGGTTGCCGACGAACACTGCTAGAGACAACATTATTAAAACATAATACGACGTGGGGTAGTTGCCCAGGCTCTCATCCGTCCGGTTGGCGTCCCGAGACCTTGCCCATATTTCACATTCATATTTCAATTCCTTCATCAGAGTCACGTCGCGTGAGCCATGCATCTTGGCAGTTCCTTACCCCTCATCCAAAGATATGATGTATCGTGTGTTTTATCTGGGTGATATACCAGCAATATCGTCTTGTCGATGGCGAGTAGAGCCCGGTGCAGGCTGACGGCATTTGCGCGCGTGCGCCCGTGTCAGCTCGTTCGCTCCGTCACATGTCTCGGGTCTGATAGAGGGCGCGACAGGACGAGTGTCGGCGTGCACGGGTCTAGTTCAGCCGTTGTTCTACAGAACCAGTTGCGTCAGTAATGATTTATTACAGAAAGCCCATGCATGGGCCCGTCGCTCAACATACTTGCTGTCCGACAATTCCGAACCTCCGTGCAATATCAAGGAATGGATCAGCGTAGTATCTATGCCATGAGGGTACACGTCAGAATGCAGTCCTCGCTTGCAGCGCCATCTATGTGTCCGATCTTCGGAAGCTTCCACTCGTCTGGAGTACGGGTTCTCGTCGATGGACTGCGGCAGGCGGCGCCGCGTCTGGAGGTAACGCGGCCAGATGCGTGTAAAAAGCGTAGATGCGGGCGGAGACGTGCGCACTGATGGCGGTCGTCTCGGTGATGGGCTCGTGGTAGGGTAGGATGGCCTCGGCGGAGTGCAGGAGCAGAGGCAGCGGGATTATGTAGGCGATAGAAGCCCGTCGGGCAAGACGCTGCTTTTTATCTGACCCAGAACCTGGGCTTCGTGGTCTGGGTCGGGCATGCGGAATGGCATGATGAGAGGTAGGAGTGCGTTGATGAATAGTGTGAAAGGTGAGAGTTGGTCTATTTTACCCTATGTAGCACAAGGCTGTGCCCCAGCCGCACCTGAGCAAACGGACGATGACGAACAACTATTATTTGCACCTTAAGCGCAAGGACCTTAAGAAGGAAAGCTTGTCGGTTCTCCTAGGATGGCCCCTGCTCTTGCGCGTCTGATATAAACAATAAAAACCGGATATGCCTGTGTCGCATTCATAGACGGCCCTCGCGTCTCTCTCTCGTGAATTGCATCCATCGCTGCCGGCCGGAGGACGTCTTGCACCAGCTGCGTCACATTCTGCTGCGTTGGGGTCAAGCCGAAATAATCGTCACGCAGCTTGCGGGTCCGTATCTCAACATCGTCAAGGAAGCTGCTGGCAGTCTCGCCATCTCCAACGTGAAGCGTGACGGTGCCAATCTGCTCTCGAGCCTGCTCTCTGGCTCCGCTGTGGCGAAAGGCGGTAGTGGAGGAGAAGGTTGTGAAGCCGAAGTGTTCGTTCTTACTGTTCTCAGGTATGAGATGAAGAACGTAAATCATGGAACCGAAATTGCCAAGGACAAGAAGCGCAGAAGGGTTGCTGGGGGGTGTGAAGGCGTTTCTTAGACGGGAAAGCATGATGTGAATTGCAGATGTGCAAATGAAGTTTTTACGGAAGGTCATCCAAAATTCGCCGCAGATTTATTTTGTAGGTAATATACGAGGAAAATAGCGCTAATCCCGAAAAGGTGGCCACGGGAATGCGCGACAGGTGTCACGCTTCTTCATCTATTAATTAAAGAGGAATGCTGGCTCTTCAATTAGGGGGAAGAGGGGGACGGACACATATAGTTAAACCACCCCTGTTTAACAACAGCTGATTATGACCCCAGCGTGGCTTTCAAATCGCCTTCGACGCCCCGCACTCGTTAACCAGGTATCCTTCCTCCGTCACCCTGCTCTCCATGATTCTCCTCGAGGACAGCTCTCAAGAGCTCCAGGAGCCTCCTCGGGAGCATTGGGCCTGTCTCCCCGAGCTCCCTCTATTCTCTGGGCCGACCGTTCCGACCCTTGGACGCCGGTTTTTCAAGCATTCTCCCACCACCATCCTGAAACTTGGAGCGGACCATGGCGAGGGCATCATGACGGCGCTCGCCCATTTCATCCTGGGCCCCTGCGTCCCGCGCGTCATCAGCATCGTCACGGTCTCGGTGACAACCTCGGGCGTCTCGGGGTCCAACCGCACCAGGCATGGCCTCGTCCTCACGCACCAGCCAGGCACGCCACTCGTCCAGCTCTGGCCCTCGCTCACGCTTCCGCAGCGCGCCGCCGTCAAGGCAGAGCTCTGCCGGCTTCTGGTGCTCATGCGTGCCCGCCGCTTCTCCTACTACGGACGACCCACGCGACAGCCGTACATCTTCGTCACAGAGTTGGGCACAGAGACGTTTGCCAGCTGCGCCTCCCGCGCAGAGTGGGACGACTCGCGCGTCCACGCGCTGCAGAACAATACCACGGACGCCGAACGTGCAGCCCACCTCGAGCGAGTGCAGCGTGGCACCGCCGCCGGCGCGGGTGGTTGGGACCGTCCTGTGCTCACGCATGGGGACTTGTCTGACCGGAATATCCTCGTGGATCCGGACACGCTCGCGGTGACGGGCTTTATAGACTGGGAAATGGCCAACATCATGCCCGCTTACTTTGAGTACGTCGCGGCACGACTGTCTGGGGGCCATCAGCCGGCGTGGAGGAAGGAGCTGTTGGATGTGCTGAGGTCTGTTTTGCGCTGCGAGTGCGACACTGGGTGCCAGGGAGACGTGGGTGCTGCCAATCTTGATCAAGAATACGACGTATATGGGAGGACGTTGGCGGCGTGGGATGCTGTTGTTGATGTCGAGAGAATCGCGCAGGGATATGATGACGACTGTGCATGGACTTTTAATACTTGATGAACTCGCGTTGCTCGATTTCGAAGGAACAATACTGCTACTTAGATGGGTTTATGTCCTATAGTGTCTAGAAAGTAAGGAATATATAGGAATTTCCCATGGCGTGGTTTGGCCGACATGCTAGCACAAACAAGCGTCATTGCTAGTGTCGATAAATTATAAGCTAAGAACGCGATGAAAACAGTGGGGGATGTAGTTATGACGACAGATGAAGCTTTCATGCGCTGCCTAGCTAGCTTGAGTAGATCGCGCTCGTAGGCAGCAGTCGCGTTTCGGGGTCCCTCAAACGCTGCAGAAACATCAACTGTCTCTGTACCATCAAGCCCGTCAAACCCCTCAAAAGAAAAGTTTGCTCATCCTTCAACCTCAGCAGTCATCATGGCAGAAACAATGAAAGCATGGCAGCTTGCCTCGCCCGGCATCGTCGAGCAGCAGCTGCATCTCAACCCCGCGGCCGCGCGGCCGACCACCGCGGACCTCCAAGGCCAGGACATCCTCGTCCAGGTCAGCAGCGCGGCCGTGAACCCGGCCGACTACAAGGTGGCGGAGATGGGCTTCGTCGTGCGGGCCGTCTTCTCCTTCCCCAAGACGCTGGGCATGGACCTCAGCGGCGTGGTCGTGGGCGTGGGCCCTGCCGTCACCGACGTGCTCGTCGGGGACCACGTGGTCGGGCGGCTGGACCCGTTCCGGCCCGGCGGCGCGCTCTCAGAGCAGGTCGTCCTGCAGCGCGCCGGGTACGCCAAGCTTGCGCGCGACGCGGACCTGGGCCCCGCGGCGGGCCTCGGCACCGCCGCGCTCACGGCGTACCAGAGCATCCAGCCGCACGTCCAGGCCGGCGACCGCGTCTTCATCAACGGCGGCTCGGGCGGCACCGGCACGTTTGGCATCCAGATCGCCAAGCTGCTCGGCTGCCACGTCACGGCGACGTGCTCGACGGCCAAGGTGGCGCTGTGCCGGCAGCTCGGCGCCGACGAGGTCGTCGACTACAAGACGACGGACGTGCTGGCGGCGCTGCAAAAGGCCGGCCCCGTGTACAGCGTGTTTGTGGACAATGTCGGCGCCGTCGCGCTGCACGCCAAGTCGGCCGCGTTTCTGCTGCCCACGGCGCCGTTTGTGTCCGTCGGCGGCGGCTCGCTCGGACACGTCGCGAGCGTGGCCTGCGCCATGGTCCGGCCGGCGTGTCTGGGCGGCGGCAGGAACCGCTTCATCAGCTACCTGACCAAGAACAACCACGAGGACCTGGACCAGCTTGCGCAGTGGTACAGCAAGGGCAGCCTCAAGTCGGTCGTGGACGCGACCTTTGCGTTTGACGAGGCGCCGGCCGCTTATAGCCGCCTGAAGAAGGGGTCTTCGGCGGGCAAGGTCATCGTGCACGTTGCAAAGAATGCGTAGCGGATGTGAAGGGTCGTTTAAACTAGGCCAAATAGACGATGCAGAGCGATAATTAATTTTTTAGCATGTCTTGCCTCCCGATGACATGGTCGCTGACACGCTGGTCCTACGCTGGTGCTGGGAGTGAATATTCTTCCCCGCGGCTGGGATACACTGTAGCCGGTTGCAAGAACGTTTCCTACTGCACTGAGCCTAGTTGACTACCAGTAGAGCACTATTTATTGTCATATAGAATTCCAATGGCACGTGGTATCTCACGGACCGATGACTCGTCTGCTCTTTGGGCTGCTTGATTAGCTGTCAACCAAGCAATGTGGAGTAGATATTGACGGAAGCAGTGACCGAGGCCAGGTCTGTCACGTAATAATTAAAGAAACCGAATGCGTTGCGCCCGCAATATGTATTGAAGTGGCAGCCTAGTTACTGCAGTTCTTGCTTCGTATTTCGCAGTCTGTGTCAGGTGTCAGCCACCATGCGTAGCGGCTGGTTGTCGTAACAACTGGCACTTACACGACTGTCCAAGTCCCCGAATCCGCGGTCCTGTTCTCTTGAGGCATGGATTCTCTCAAAAGGCTGCAACAATTCGCTTATCATGGCTACTTTGAGCGCACCGAAGAGCATATACAGTGCACCAAGCCTGGGCACGGACAGCAATACACTTCTGTCCTTTCTGCGATGACCCGACCAGCACGTGAGCGGTTGTCGTTGAAAGAAGGCCGGCCAGCCACAGCGGAGATGGCTTCAGCCACTAGCGGAAACCCAATGGCAAGCATTTCCGTGCTTCTCGGGCCTACAATGTCAACACGTGGGCCCTGTGGACGGCCCGGGAAGAGGCAAGCCAACAAGATGACTGCGCCCTGAGCAGAGTTTATCTGGAGCCTAAATGTAGGTAGATATGGACCTGAAAGAAAAAAAAGCCTGCGACAGTGGGCAACTGCGGGAATATATGTAGATAGAACTAGTGTCTGTTGCGCTATTTGCAGGGACTTGATCAGCACAGTTTGTCTCGAGGCGCATCAATGGGCTGCGCAGCGACTACATGCGGAAGGGATCTTCACTCTTGGCACTCGGCATGGTGAATTGGGATAGTTGGGATTTCTTTTGGTGTGGATATGTTAACCTTGAGCTGGCTGGGACCTTGCAAGGCTGCGCATCCGGGCCGCCGCTAGCATTTTCGCCCTGTTTCTGCCTATTTTTTTTATCATCTTCGTTCTTCAGCCGCTGTTGAAAAAAAGCGTTCAATTGAACATAAAAAGCGGGTGTTGCCCCCGGACTCGTGTGAGGCTGTCTCACCTGCCACTTATTCCTCCTCCCCCCCCCTGTACCCATCTTGCCCGTCAAGCTTCCGCGTCATGACCAAGCTCCTGACCGCCGTGAGCCTCGCGCTCGCCTCGACCGGGCTCGTCGCGTCGGCCTCGCCCGTCGACGCCGCCGTCGATGCCGCCGCCAAACCATGCCTCAAGGGCCCCGCGCTGCGGCACTGGCCGCGCTCGGCGGCCACGGCGCTCAACACCATGATTGCGGCCAACGCGCACCAGGGCCGGTACGCGGCCTTTGACATGGACAACACGAGCTACCAGTACGACCTCGAGGAGTCGCTGCTGCCGTACCTCGAGAACAAGGGCGTCATCACGCGCGACACCATGGACCCGTCGCTCAAGCTCGTCCCCTTCAAGGACACGGCCGCGCACAACGAGACGCTCTACAGCTACTACCTGCGCCTGTGCCAGATTGACGACGCCATCTGCTACCCGTTTGCCGCGCAAATCTTTAGCGGCATCCCCCTGCGCACGCTCAAGGTGTACGTGGACGAGCTCATGGCGCTCAACGGCACCGTGCACACGAGCTACTACGAGGGCGACGAGCTCGTCAAGGTCGACGTCAGCCCGCCCCGCGTGTTCCGCGGCCAGGTCGAGCTGTACAACAAGCTCATGGCCAACGGCATCGAAGTGTACGTCGTGTCGGCCGCGTCCGAGGAGCTGGTGCGCATGGTCGTCGCGGACCCCAAGTATGGCTACAACGTCAAGCCGGAAAACGTCATTGGCGTCACGACGGCCCTCCGCAACGTCGGCAGCACCGCGCTCACCTCGGCGCGCAAGCAAATCAGCGCCGGCGCGTACGACGAGGCCGCCAACCTGGACCTCGTCATGACGCCCTTTCTCTGGACCCCGGCCACGTGGAAGACGGGCAAGTGGGCTGCCATCTTGTCCTACATTGACATGTGGAAGAAGCCCGTCCTCGTCGCCGGCGACACGCCCGACAGCGACGGGCCGATGCTGTTTCACGGCGTCGACGTCCGCAGGGGCGGCATCCACCTCTGGGTCAACCGCAAGGACAAGTACCAGAAGCAGATTGACCAGATGAAGACGGACTTTGCGGCCGCCCAGGCCAAGGAGGGCTGGCCGGTGACGGCCGACAAGAACTGGGTCACGGTGAAGCCGGCGGACATTTTGTAAAGCAGCCACGGCCTGGGAGAGGGGGCTCTTTTTCTTTTTGTCTTCAAAAGTCTGCCTTGTGTCAATTATATACTTGCATGTACATAATCTCTGGCTCCCTCGAGGTAAAGCCCGCTCTGGTTATCGGCCGGCTACATGTACGTAATCCTCTGGGTCTCTTGCTTACATCGGTCTTGCGTGCGGCTGAATCCTTATTGGCTGGCGCTGCATGGAAAGTACGTAGCGTACGCTGGTTCCAGCCTCGTCTCTCTCGGGCAGCAACCTGCTCTTTGTTCAAACATGCTTCATTGACTCGCGGCGTGGTTTCACCCTGCCACGCTCAGTGGCGGACAGCCACTGCACGTCCTAAATAGGCCCGGCCGCCGGCGTCCTGTCAATATTTCGCCGCATGCCGCGACCGTGGATGGCGGCAGTTATTATCAACGCTCACTCGTTATCAATAAAATAGACAAAGAGCTTGCATGAACAATGGCGCCACCGTACGGCTCCCACTACGAATGCATTTGTTAGTGCGGCTTTGGTTGCCTTTGCCTACGCTAGAGGCGCAAAAAAGACGGAAATAAAAAATAAAAAACAAAACAAACCCCAAAACAAAATCACTTTACCAAAAATAAGTCGGAAAAAAGTCACAAATTTGTTTGTCAGCTGCAGCAGTGGAAACTGGCGAGTCTGTGTACTTTGCACGAGCCGGCCCCAAGCTACAGGGTCTACTTATTGCATTCGCGATCTATACGATAAAGGGCTGCATTTTCAGCTGCCAATAAGGATTATAGAGATGCACGCCAAGCACTCATTCGTATTGTATGTGCGGCCCTTATCTGTTCACAACTTCCATTTCGTTTTGAATAGTGAAAGTTTACGTCAACACCATTGGCAACAGTTTCGGCACTTGTAATAACAGAGCCCTCGACTCGAAATCCCGCACACGCTTCCACGGACATGTACCGTGCATCGGCCATGTCCGGTGGATCAGAGACGCCTCCCCCGCGATGGTCGGACGCGGGGAAGCTTATTATGTATTTGTGTGTGTGTTAAGTTGTAAATGAATAATAACGCCTTGCGGCATACACTCCGGAAAAGGATAACTCAACTTTGCACTCCCACCCCAAAAAGCAAGCCACATACCCTCATGCCTGTTGGGGGAGGTTAGCAATGGACGGGTTTTATTCCCAGCGACGAACCACGGCGCCCGCTTACTCGCTCACGATCCCGACTAGAGCAAGCCCCCTTTTTTAGACGGCTTCTCCTTCTGGTGTTTTTGGCCCTGAGCAATTGGGCTGTGCGGCGTCCGCCGATGACCGGTAGTCGCCCCCCCCGGGGGTAGTCTCCCCCTCCGGCGCATCGAGACCAGGTTGTCCCCGTCAGATTAACCCCGCGCGAATGAGGAAGCGCGGCTCTATCGGATAGATGGGGACAGTGAAGCGCTAGCCATGACACAAAAGGCCGGTGTTCATGCTCTGTGCCATGGGCAAGGCAATGCTGAAACCCATCTCATGGTGAAAAAAATCACGCGTCGTCTCAGTATATTTAGTACCCTTCCCCAAAGCAGAGGTTCGAGCTGGGCCAAGTTTATCAAAAATCGTCAACCACCTGAAGTTCAAAAACCATGGCAGAATTCCTCGGCCTTCGAGGCCCGGCCCTCTCGCGGGCCATTATCTGGCTCGTCGTCTGCCCGGCCTTTACTTGCTACGGCTACAACATTAGTGTCGCCGGCGGTCTCTTGACGCTGCAGTCCTTTGTCCAAATGTTTCCTTTGCTCGATACCATCAACACCACAGGATCGCAGCAGTCGCACAATTCCACGATTCAAGGTACTTCTGTTCTTCCACCGCCCCCCCTCCCCGTACCATGTGTGTTGACCATCTGGCAGGCACCGTCCTCGCCCTCTTCACCGTCGGCGGCATCTTCGGCTCCCTCTCATGCATCTACCTCGGGGACCGGCTCGGGCGGAAGCGCGTCATCCAGCTGTCGGCGCTCGTGACCATGCTCGGCGCCGCGCTCATGGCGTCGTCGTTCCACCTCGGGCAGTTCATCGCGGCGCGCGTGGTGCTCGGCCTCGGCACGGGCGGCTACCTGGCGACGGTGCCGGTGTGGCAGGCCGAGATTGCGCGGGCCAGCAAGCGCGGGGCGCACGTGGTCATGGACGGCATCTTTGTGGGCGCCGGCATCTCGCTCGCGCTCTGGGTCGACTTTGGCTTCTTCTTCGTGCGCGCGCACGGCTCCGTCGCGTGGCGCTTCCCGCTCGCGTTCCAGATCCTCCTGCTCGCGTCCATGGGCGGCTTCGTCACGCTCTTCCCCGAGTCGCCGCGGTGGCTCGTCAAGAAGGACCGCATCGACGAGGCGCGCCACGTGCTGGCCGCGCTGCACGACGACGACCCGGACTCGGACGCCATTGCGCTCGAGATCCGCGAGATCCAGCACTCGCTGTCCATCTGCGGCGCGCTCTCGTGGAAGGCCATGGGCACCATGGGCGAGCAGCGGCTGCTGCACCGCACCGTGCTCGCCGCCCTCGGCCAAGTATGCCAGCAAATGTGTGGCATCAACCTGATATCCATGTACGCGACGACCATCTTTGAGCAGTATCTCGGCATGAGCCCCGTCAACGCGCGCATCCTCGCCGCCTCCATGGCCATGACGCAAATCTTTGGCGGGTACCTGTCCACCTTTACCATTGACAGTCTCGGCCGCCGCTTTCTCATGCTGTCCTGCGCCGCCGGCATGGGCGTCGCCATGGCCATTCTCGCGGGCACAACGTCGGCGCCGAACAACACGGCCGCCCTCATCGTGGCCGTCATCTGTCTGTTTGCCTTTCAGTTCATCTACACGGTCGGCTACTCGGGCCTCACCTACCTCTACGCGACCGAGGTCGCGCCGCTGCAGCTGCGCGCCGCCATCAGCGCCGTGGCCACGGCCGCCGTGTGGACTTTTAACTTCCTGCTGGCCGAGGTGACGCCCATTGGCTTCAACACCATCGGCTACCGCTACTACATCATCTTTGCCGTGCTCAACGCCGCCATTGTACCTACTGTCTACTTCTTCTTTCCTGAGACGAGCGGCCGCTCGCTCGAGGAGATTGACGAAATCTTTGTGCAGAGCAAGTCCATCTGGGATCCGCCCAAGGTGGCGCGGACGCTGCCGCGCATGACGACGGACAGTGGGGTCACCGAGAGATCTCTCTCGGGGGAAGATGAAAAGATGCACGATGCCAGGTAAATCTCAGGTCGAGAAAGAGGGGCAACTTCTCCCATGCATCGTCCGGCGGGGGGTGGCAGGGGCTCGCTCGCGCAGAGTGGGCTTATAAAACCCACAAGCTATCCGACTTATTGCCTTGTCATGCTATAACATATATTTGCAAATGATGACAAATTCCATGACATGTCGAGACGGCCCTGCACAAGATGAACCTATTGGTCACTCAGGCTTCCGCGAGCTTGTTGAGCGTTGTCTATATCGTGGCTGACGTGGGCGATGTCACGGGCCGAGCCCGAGCCGGCCCCGTCAGCCATCTTGTGCCATGTGAGCCTCCATCTTTAAATAAATACGCCGTCCCCGGTCACTTTGCCGGCCTGCAAGCAGTAGGAGGGATAGTCAATCCATACACTGTTGACATGGTGATTGATACTATTCGAGGTAGCTACCAGTACAGATATCTATGCCCACATCTACCTTGTTTAAGGGAGAAAATATTTCGGAGACGCTTTTCTTGCGTGCCCTTCTTCTGCACCCCTGTCTGAGTTGGTCATCTCCAAGTACTCGAGGCTCTCACCACCGCCAAAGCGGTTATTCCTCCCCTCGCTGTCCGAGTGTGCGGCAAATGCCGTTGCCCGCGTCCCAACGATCCATTTCGGATCGCGGTCCGTACAAGACGCGTCTTGGGAAAATTCCGACTTGATGTAGACGTGATGTCCGAGTTTGGAAGAGAGGTGCGATTTCGGTGTGCTGCGTCGGCCGCTCGTGCCGTGCTGATGGCTGTCGCCAGTGCCTTTGGAGCTTATTCCAAGACTCCAGCCTACGGCCCTGATCAGGGGTCGCAGAGTCGATATACTGACTGCGCTGATGGCCAAGCTCATTTCAATGGTGGACCAAATAGCAATGTCAGTAGTATCCCCTTGCAACACATTAGTAGAGCATCCAAAGTCATGGATCAAGTCGCGGGGCTTACATAGGAAATCAGGCTCTTTGAGAAATTTTAGAAACGGAACTCGCACAATAACTGCTGCACTTGCGCTGTTGACGTCGTTAGTTCATCCAGGGCATTGCTCGTCGAAGAGCGCCACTTACACGCATCCCATGGTGATGAGAAAGATGACGACAATTCTGGCCCGCTTCTGCAGGTTCAGATGCCAAACAACAAACCCGAGCAGAATCGCAAAAGTAAAGTCTGTAATGACACTAAAGGCACTGTACAAATAGGCCAGTGCAATGACAACGTCCATACTGATGCAGTGGCCGGCGCCCGTCTTGTCCCAGTAGTGCGAAATCGGCTGGCACTGCAGGAGTGTGACGAAGAAGAAGACGAGCCCTCCGAGAACGGTGCACATGGTGGCGGCGTATATGAGCCAAGCGTGCGTTTGCTTGTTGACAATGCGGAGCAGGAACCATGCAAATGACACTTTGGAGGCGACCATGGTGAGACTGAAGAATAGGTAGCAAAACCACCATTGCTTGCGCCAGGTTAGCTTTCGTTCTGCCACATGTCGCCGTCGGCCGTACCATCATGGCTCGCTGATAGTCAGCCTCTGTCAGGGCGTCTTTATGCTGACCGGTGCCGTATTTGACTCCCATATTGGAGGCAGTGATGTAGCCGAGGTAGCACATCTGCCTGGATTAGCACCACGCGCCGTCAACCTGGCCCAATCGCGCGACTCACCGTGGCCAAGATGATGATCCAATCGTCCACACCAAAGGCCTTGACAATGAAGGCTCTTGTATAACAGCGAAGCAGCACAATGCTACATGTGATGATGCAAAAGGTGATGTTGATGCCGAGCAGCTCTGGTCCCCGATTCTCCGCCATTGTGACTGCGGGTTTCAACAATCGTCAAGCGCCAGAATCACAAAGAGAGAGTGAAGACCCTAATAAGCAAACAGGAGAAGCGATCCAAAGTCTTTTCTTTTAAGCAAAATCCTTCGCGCCCCGGACAGATCAAGTGGACACGCACGCTGCCAAGACGGCGGGCTGAGGAGGCGACGCGATGCTACCAAGATGGAGTTTTTAGCAGGGCCCTGCAAGCAAAGCTTGTACGCGCAGATCTTCATTTGGACCTGCCGACAGCCTTCCATGAGGGGCAAATGCCCATTCTCTCCCGCTGCAACAAGCCATGGGGTGCAGCTATGCAGATGGCGAGCCCAGGCGAATTCAATGGCAGCTAGTGCACAAAGGCTGCGGGTGCTCAGCCAGAGGGCATCAAAGGGGGGCCTGGGGAGCAGCGTTGTTTCATCTGTTGATAGTTTATTTTAGCCGAACAAACACTGGGCAATATAACTACCGGTTCAAGGTTTGCGGCGATTTTGCAATCCGTCCACCTGCCGGAGCACAACTGATACAGGCAGGGCAGGGCAGCGTGAAGAAGTTGTAGCTGGCTCTCCGGTGCTGCTCGTGCGGCAGTGGATTCGGTTTCGAATAAAGGCATAGTTTACGCCTCTTTTGCATGATCGCCCATCGGCAGATTATGCCGCGCCGGCGACCACTGAGAGACACAGTGGAATCTGCCAGCCAACCCTGGGGACCTCGGCCTCGACACATCATCAGCTGGAGCGGGGATCAACGAGTCCCTTCTAAAATGGCTTCATTCTGTTTCTTCAATTTCCATGTCTGCTTTCGCTTTCGCGTCCTGGTGGTTGAGACTACGTACGACTCTACCCGTGGGCAGACCCCCTAAAATGTCTTCATTAGTCAGCCGCGAAACTCCAGTCCTACTCTCATAATGTGTAACCACTAGCTTTCATCCAATTACACCAACATGGCGCATGAAATCGTCCAGGAATTGGACTTGTCCAAGGTCAAATTCACACGAAAAATCAGTCCCTCCGGAGGCTGGTTGGGTAACTAGTGTCTGTTGCGCTATTTGCAGGGACACCGCGGAACCGGAACTATTTGGTCCTTTCGTGGGGTTCCAGGTTCAACAGACGTATTGTCGTATTCCGCCCCCCCTGCATTCACTGATTGGAGAGGTGGGATTCAAGGTGAATCCGGGCTGCCTACTCCCGGGTCTGCCAGGAGTAAAGGAGGTCGGGACACGGCTGGTCAGGACGGCAAGTACTCGACGAATGCTGAAGAAGCAATATAGAAGACGTTTCATGGCGATCGCTTGTGCATCAGTCGGCTTTCTAGATGTAAGACGAGGCTACTTGTGGGCTGTCAGCTTCGACTTGTCACCCCTCCGAGCTTCTTACCGGAAGTAGCCTCGTTGCTATCAGCCTGCTAAACAGCATCCATGTCCGCCAGCGCGGGCGCATCGGCCGCAAACAGACTCATCATGTCCTCGTCCGTCACATGCACCAGAAACTGCTCCATCTGGCGGCTCTGCGTCCTCACCAGGTGTACGTGGCCCGCCACCTCCCTGACCTGTGCCAGCGCCCTGCCCGCCAGGTCCCAGACGGTGGCCATGTGGCGCAGCGCGCCCATGCACAGCCGGACCTGCTCCCGCACCGCGTCGTCGCCGCCCGACCACGCCCCGAGCTGCACCACGGCGGCCAGCACCACGGCGCAGATGAAGAAGTGCGTGTGCCGCGTCAGCGGCGTCCGGTGCGTCATCAGCTTGCCGAGCTCGTTGGCCGCGGTGACGACGTGCTGCGTGTGCAGGCTCGCCGCCGCCGCCG
>NW_006271970.1:490328-526704 GCF_000225605.1 Cordyceps militaris CM01
CGGCGGCGCGCAGGCATCAATGGCGCGCGACGGCGCCAGGTCCAGCTGCGCCCGGGAGCGGTGCAGCAGGATCGACGTCGTGTGGTTGAGCATGTGCGCCTGAAACATCATCTCGTCGGTCCGCCCGTCGCGCTGCACCGAGTCCTGCTTGCACGCGGGCAGGTTGTGCCGCCAGCTGGCGAGGAGCACCTCGAGCTGCGCGTGCAGGTCTGCGTCCAACTCGGCCGCGTTCAAGTTGTGCATGACCTGGCCGAGGTTCTGGACGCTGAGAATTCGGTACGCGAAAGAGGAGAACTGGTAGTTGTCCATGGAAAGATCGCGATCTTGTAAATCGTCCATGGTGCGAGGCTCCGGTATTTGCTGTGATTTAGCTATTAGAAATGCGGTTTGCTGTCAACGTTTTTGCTGCCCACGTACATCAGTCTCGTATTCCTCCTCTTCGCAGGGTAGTCCAACATCAGTCAGCACGTCAAAGAGAGAAAAGGTGGTGGCTCGGTGCGCGCCGGCAAACATGCCGTCCAGGACATACAGCTCCCACCACGTCCGTCGCCAACTCTCATCCAACACGCGTGATCGTGTCTCAGACTCTATAATAAACTGGCAAAAGTTCATCCCCAGCGATAGCAGCATGCGTTTCGCTCTGGTGAGCAAGTCCACGGCCTGCTGCGGGTATCCGGCCCCGTCCAGCGCAATCAGCAGCACCACCATGGCCTGCACCGTAAACCCATTCGCGCTCCTCCTTTCCGCCTCATCGACGGCTATTCTCGCCATATCCAGCAGCGGCCGCTGCTCCGTCTCCGGCGCCGTATACTTGGACCCCACCCAGTGCATCACCGCCAGCAGCGGCTGCAGAGCGTCGTCCTTGGCTAGTAGACGCAATCTCGTCTGCGGCAGGACCAGTGGGTGGCTGGGGTGGAAGTTGCGATAGTATGACGACAGGCAGCGCTCAAACGCCGCGGCCGGGTGAGGAGGATGCGACGGAGACCGAGGTCCTGCCGAGGCCGGGCGCGAGGGCGGCTTGTTCCAGGCGATGAGGGAGCGCGAGGGCGGCGGGGGCGGGGTGAGGCTCCGGAAGAGAGACTTTTTGCGGCAGTCAAATGATGGGAACCCGGCCTCGTGATGCGAGCGCTTGGCGCTCCCCGGCGGCGGTGGTGGTGTGTCCGCGCCCGGGGTGGCGATGCACTGGCTGGAGCTGCGCGGCTGGCTTCGCTGGCCGCGCCGCGACGGCACAAAGACGCAGTCGCTGTCCGAGTCGATGCAGCGTTTACATGGCCGCTTCCCGTCGCATTTGAGATGTCGCTGGCGCTGTTATCAGGGTCAGCAAACAAGATTTGGAGCTACCCGGGAAAAGTGCCTTGCGTACGCATACGAGACAGGCGCCTGATGAAGCAGATTCTGTATTCTCTGCCGAGAGCGTGGTGGCGACACATGGGCCGGTAGCGAGCTCTGTAGTCATCATCATCAGAGGTCTTGAGAAATAACCAACAACTATGCGGGAGCTGACTTGTTCGTCCGGTTATGCCGAGGATAGAAACAGCGTGTGGTGGAAGAGTAGTGACGGCATGACTCGAGACCCCGGCGCTCCTACTCTCGGCGTTCTACCGGGGCCGCTTCGCCGATGTGCAAAGCCCGGGGACCCACTCCATTGCCGTCCTCGCCGAGGCACACAATAAGAGGGATTCTAGTCGCAGATATGAATGTCACTGCCGTCTTTCTACCCCGTACGACTTCCAATAAAAAGTGGCACGTTGCCACGACGCCCTCACAGACAGCTTGTTGGCAGGCACGCCCCACTCTGGGTGCTGACCTGACCACGCCACGCTGGCCTCCTCATCATAGATTTCTCTTCCCTCCATCATCACACAATACACCTGTTTCCCTTGCTTTTGCTCGTGCTGACCGGTCGTGATGCCTCACTCCCTCCTTTGATACACTACACAGCTACGAAGGGACTGCTATATCCCCGCCCCCTCCTCTGTCAATACCAGCACTGCTGCTATCAATGGCGCAAACCATAACCCCCTAATCAGCCACGGAAGCAGGCAAAAGGATTCGGAACAACAACACTGGCACGGTTGTTGTCTGGTTGCACCTATAAGGGTGCCCCTTCAGGGGTAGCCCAGCTCATAACAGGTTAGTGTTATTGGAACCAACATGGCACACATAGGATGAGAGATGTTGTTTTATTGTCTTACACATATACTGGGTGACGGGAGATCGTTCCTACGGCTTCCGGGCCGTCTGTCATCAAGTATATAGTACTGTTTATCTAGCTAAATACCTCTTATCTTATTTTTTCCAGAAGCTAGGTATTTAATTACTAAATCTGAATCTTGTCCAGGTTTGGACAAGTCAGCGACAACGTAATCTGTGCTCTGTTGACGTAATTGTTCCACACCCACTTTGGTAGATGCTCAGAGGCTCTAGAACGAAAAAAAGAAGCGTCCCATATTAGTAAAAGAAAAGTCTCACAGAAACATGGCAGCGCGCCCACATACCGTCTGTTTTTGTAGTAAAGGTCAAACTCCGCCCTGGCACGTCTAACCATGGAGGACAAGGCCACTTGGTTGTATTCTTTCCATTCCTTTTGGAGGCTTGGGATCGAGGGTCCGCCACGAGCATTGGCGTACCAGACGTCGAAATGCCCCATCTGCTTCCAAATGCCCTCGTAGGTGCCGCAGAAGGCGTCCCAGACCGTTTGCGAGTTGAGGTAGTTGAAGATGATGCCTATGTGCCGCATAGTTAGCACATCAACTTGCAGTCTACAGACGCACTCAGCATCGTTGGGAGTTTTGAGTTTAGGAAACAACGAATACGCACCAAGGTCCTTGACTGTCTGCAGTTGCTCGTCAGCAGACATTGCAATGTATTTGGTATAATCGACAGTCCGAATCCCGGTAAAAAGCTACACAAACACGTCAGCGCATGCAGCTCTCGGGTCATTGGAATTCGGCGAGGCGAAACTCACGTTGCCCTTCTTCTCATTCGGCCGTGAGAGCATGATCGTAAGCCGGTCAAGATGCGTATCGCTCCCCAGCTCACTAATGAGAGATTCAACAAACGATGCGCGCTGCATAAATTTTGACTTGCGTCCCAAGATATGCCAGGGGTAGCTGGCGTCCTTCGTTTTAGCCCACGTGTCCGTCCAGGAGCAGGGCACCTTTTTGGGTTTTTGGGTCGCGGATTCTGGTTGCGGACTTCACCCTTGTCCAGCCAACGAGTAAAAAAGTCACCAATAAGCTGACCCTCATAGACGTGCTCGGTTGCGTAAGGAGCTCGACGCTGCTTCACAACGCCGGCGTGATTCACCCACGTGGTATCGGCTTTAGCCAACCCTCTCACACTCCAAACGGAGCAAACACTCGAAGAATTCCCCCAGTATCGTGAGATCGAATCATATTTGCCATTTAGGATACCGTCCCACGCCTTGTCAGGGTCATTGGGGAACCCAGGGTACCGATACGGGGAGCCCAATTTACTCTTTTCCCCACAGACTGTGACTTCTTTCCTGTATCGATTGACAGTGCTTCCACGCTTTTCCAGTCCGTGGTCGTACTCCCTCCGGCCCAAATCCGCAGTCCGAATATAGTCTTTCCAAGACAGGTCACCTGGGCTGCCATTATCGCACTCGGGGCAGTCTGGCATGTCACCACGTCGATCCCATTTCCAGGCCATGTTGACGCAGCCGCAGCAACCTCCTTCACTTGGGTTTTCACCTTCGCACTTTATGCAGTTGACACAAGGGAGTTTCGACCCGTCACCGTTGCCACCAAATACACCTTTGCCGCCGATACCAACAAAATCGGTCGGGTCGATGCTCGAACCAGGCAAAACACCCCAGCCCGGCATTCGCCTCTCGTTGGCTCTTTTGGCGGGCGGCACGGCTTCTGTGGCCAAAAGATTGCTGCGCTCGCTGCTGCTCCCAGCGGCGGCGGCAAGCTCAGCTGGAAGCGTGTTCGCCGCTCGTCTTTTCTTTTCCTTGTTCGGGAAGCAGACTTTACCTTGAGCGGGAGTTTGCTGTAGACGATGCATGTTAGCAAAGAGCAAACAGTTGATTCATCCAAAACGTCTTGTCCCTTACCGAATCATATACCAGATTGGCTATTGATTTTTTGTCGTCCCAGCCGATAGCGGCGCTAGAAAAAAAAGAGCAATTAGCTAAAATGACGGCGGTCAACGAAACGACTCACCCATTTTCACTCATCTGGAATGCAGATGTCCTAGCCAGAAAAAATTAATATAACGAAGCACAAGGGCCGGCGTGTTTCCGGGCATCAAACGTTACTCACGACACGACAACACTACTGCAGGCTGAATCAGAAGACGGCTCTGACACAAAAAGACCCATGGTATTGTAGGTCAGTGATAGACGGGGCAGGTCAAGATCCCAATGATACAACGGTCCCAGGATGGAAAAATCAATGTCCAGCCCAAAAATAACGCTGGTAGAAACGCCGATCACACCACCGTCGCCAGTCGATCCATAGAGAATATTGTCGCTGCCCAGTTCAATCTTGTTCTTCTCTCTCTTGTCCCTATCCAAATTGGCCTCGGGGTCATCTTTGTCCAAGGGAAACTTTGCCAGAAACTTGCCATAGTCTGTTACAACGCGCACGCTCATACGCCCGTCAAATGGTGCTGGTCCAGCTTTGGTGCTTGAAGAATAGTCGGAGCCATTGATGGTAACAAGCTCGTAGTTGATCTGGTAGTATGGGTCAAAAGTCACCGAGCCTCGGATATGGCCGGCATTGATGGTGTGGCCCTTGAGGCTGACCTTGTTGGTATGCACCACCGCAGGATTGCCTTTTCCAGCTTTGCCGACATCAATGTTTCCAATGCCGGCAATACCAAAAGTGACGTCCTGGTTGCCGTGGACTTGGAGAAAGCCATGGGACTGTTTCGCCTCGAACTTATCGCCGGCCAGTTTTCCCTGGCAGATGTATTCATGTTAGACTCGGAGCGTCCTGTTTGCGGAACACGGCTCGGCAGCATGCGGATCACTCACAATGAGAGAGAAGCCGTAGTAGAAATTGGCGTCAAC
Source organism: Cordyceps militaris CM01 (assembly GCF_000225605.1). Lineage (NCBI taxonomy): Eukaryota > Fungi > Ascomycota > Sordariomycetes > Hypocreales > Cordycipitaceae > Cordyceps > Cordyceps militaris. The sequence continues at coordinate 495,370 of NW_006271970.1, forward strand.
TTTACCTGCAACGTAGGCAGCGAATCCCTCATTATAGGTATCTCCGTCGATGGAACAGTCCCCAGCTGTCTGCCAAAAGATCGGAGCGGTAAGATCCTCCTTGACAGTTGCGAGTTCGTTTGGATCAAATGTGATGCTTTCATCGTCGTATAGCTTCTGCCAATCAATATTTGTGGGTGCGAAAAATCGTGTTTCTAAAGACTTGGGGTCAAGGTCACGCGCTTGGATACCAGGGGAATCGACGGCCGTGTTCCAATAGCTGCCAAGGTTGGAATAGTCCATGCGGATGCTGGTATTGTTGGAGTCTCGACGCGCAAGTTTGAAATTGAAATCGTACTTGAAGTCAAAGACCTGCGACGTGCGATTCCTGTGCGCAAACTCTTCGGGAACGGACTGGTCTGGAAATGGCATGTTAGCACAATGGGTAGGTACGTTGCTTTTTTGGTGAACGAGTTGCTGACTTGCCTCGCGAAGCGGTGAGTGAAATTGCTCGAGCAAATTGATTCGGTGCACACTGTTGGCCATGTCAGTGATTCGCGCGACGCCACATAATCTCTGATGCCGCTCATAGCACTGCTCTATATTTACTTACGCTATCGGGCATCTCAACAATTGTTCCTTCCACACCCTTTTCTTCGACAGCAAAGCAACCCTCCAGGTCATTGGCAAAGCACACAACACGGGCGACCTGAGTCTCATCCGTGGGCCGCGATGTCGTGTTCTGGGGGCAGTCAATAAATTCAAACGGTTCCGGCTGTCCCGATCGCTGCTTCAAATTGCTGACGACGTGCGAGTCTCCCGCAATAAGAAGGAAACCAAACGCAGAGGAGCCCGGATCCATGCTTCCCGAGCCACCAAATGTTACGAGGCCGTACTTTGGTTTTGCGCCCACGGGAGGCAAGTCCTCGTTGGGTAAGAGGTATTTGAGGTCCAATAGTTCGAAGTCGCCGTCTATCACATTGTCGATACTGTTTGGATCGGAGAGGGCTTTGAGCGATTCCAATCCGCCGTCGTCGAGATCCAGTGCCCATGTCATGACGCCAGACAGGCCCAACTTGTTGGCGAAGTCAATCTTGGCCTTGATAGTGTGAGCATCATCGTATCTGTAGAGCGTTAGTCATCGATCAGTTGTTTTTCCGGAGATGCATATGTTCTGTATACTTACGAGATCCAGTTGTTATTATCGTAGACCATGTACCGGGCGGCAGCCTCCTTATCTAGATATGAAGTTGCTCCGGTGCTTCGCAGGATTTGCTTGATCTCTGTTTCACAGTTTAGCCACTTTATAGATGCGGCGAATGCAATGCTAAACGTACCCCTGTAGGACAAAATACCCGGTGTATTGGTACACTTCCCTGCTGCTCCAGGTCCACTGAAGCGACAACCAGGCTTCCAGCATGATGGGTCAGAAAGCTGAAAGGAGCGTCCATAGAATCCAAAGCCCAAGACAATGGCTGCTGGGTCAACCTTGACACGCCAGAACTGTGTTTTTTTCAGTTGTCAGTCGTCACACTTTGGATGTTAAACGGAGAATTTCTCACCAGGTCAAGTGCAAGGTCAATCTCCGTCAAGTTGGTGTGAGATAAGACGTGGTTGCCAATTGGGTTTCTGCTGTCCCAGACTCCGTGCAGATCGTAGGACATGAGGTTGATCCAGTCAACCTGCTCAGACATGTTTTTGATATCAAAGTTTCGAAGATACCAATAAGACGTGGGAGCAGTAAATGTGACGAGGTAGTCCCGTCCAGATACCTTGATGGCTTCACGCAGTTCTTTGAGCAGAGCCGTGTAATTTACGCCGTCCTCTTTGGAGCCACCACGGTCATCAGCGCCGGGATATTCCCAGTCTTTGGTCAGCCAGTTAGTATCTTGCATGTAATCTGAAATGGTCTTGGTGTCTTAAGAAAATGGCGAATCATACCGAAGTCTATCCACATCAAGTTTGTATTAGCCTAGCACACTCTAGTTATGACAGGTTCAATCACTTACCAACACCGTCATAGCCGTATTCAGACAAGAATCCCAGCAAGTTATTAATGAACGCGGCACGGTTCGCTTGGCTGGACACCATTGTGGGAAAGACACTCTGCCACGGACCAGGGTCGCTGAAAGTCCACCCGCCAAGAGCAATCATGATCTTTAGGCCAGGATTTCGGATCTTGACTTGGCCAATGTCTTTGTAAATGTCCGAGGATAGGCCATCCATGTTTGTAATCCGGAAATTTGAGTCAATGTAACCAAAGGCAACATTCAAGTGCGTGAGATAGTTGACAGGAATTTCGCCAATCGACATGGTACCGCAGGCGTGCTGATAGTTCCAAGCCTCCCAGTAGCCAATGACTCGCTTCTGAACATTAGAAGGCGACGAGGCGGGCTTTGGTTGATGACAGTTTGACTGGCAGCCAGTGCCGCAAAACTCAGAGGTGGTACCGCAAAATCCGTACTGGGAACAGCACACGTTGAGAGGGCAGCCCAATGTAGGTTCCGCGGCATACTCTCCACACTCCGCGTGAGCGTCACAGTGAGACTGGCAGCCATCACCGCAGTATTTAGGTCCGTAGCCGCACCAGCCGCTCGAACCGCAGCAAGCACCGTTGGAGCATGGCAGGTCGGGACTGCATGAGAAGTCGCCACCGATGGCTTCAGCTGCCTTGACGGCGAAAAGCATGCTACCCGCTGCGGTGGAGGGCTTGTTTAGTGCAAGGCTGCTGTTGTTGAGCCCGGTGTCCGCAACCGCGGGAGAGGTCGACAGGAGGGCGAAGAACAATGCTGGAATAAAAGAGAATGAAGGAGTGAAGGAGAATTGCCCTTGTGGCGATTCCTGTAAGCTCACCATCTTGTGGTGACCAAGCCGAGCGAAGCGGCAGCAATGATTCAAATGAGTTAACTGAAGGACACAGCCTGCACAGGGAGGGGTTGGGACAAACAAAAGAATGTAGGATGGGGGCTGGGTATGTTACGAGCAAGGAACGGAAGATCGAGCGTGCGGGTAATTGGAGAATTGAAACTTAAGAGACAGTCGTTGTCGGTCTTATATACGAAATTAGAAAGTGACAGACCTTTGGGGGCGCTCGCCTTCCAGTCCGACTGCCAGGGCTCCAATCGACACGGGGACTTCCGTTCACCAGCGAGCGGGTAGTCCGCAATGTTGGCATTCCAATTTGAGTCGGAATCGCTGTTCTGGACTCAGCGGCGACTATCACCAAAAGCGTCACCATGCAGGGGTCCTTGCAAAGCAGAACCCGATGTGCATCGGGGCATCCGGGCTTGTCCCTGTGCGATCCGATGCGTCAGGGGACCTTAGGGGAACCACTTAGGAAGGCATTTTTATTGCAGAGGTGGAGTCCTTTATCCGGTGTCGAGCATTTCTACTGTGCTACAGAGAAACAGTTGACAACGAGACTGCCGCTCGTTGCTCCTGTGGCAAGAAACGCGGCGCTGGTTTCCATCAGCTGCCCCTGTCAAGGCTGCAGCTGTCTGACTCGTATCGGATTTGCGGAGCGAGGCGACCCCCGTCGATTCTCTGGAAACCCTTTCGGCGCTGCCGTTGGCGTCAATCAAGGCAGCATTCGATATCCCGGTCAAAGGTGGCCAAATGACCCCAAGTTAGCCACTTGCAGAAATGGGTGCTTTGTGGGAAACTGCATGCGGGATAAAATGTCAAAGTGTGTGTCATGAAAAAATGATCGTTGTAAAGAATAAGCCCAGGGTTTAGCCCCTGAGATTTGACCAAGAAAAGTATGTCTCTCCTCTGCTCTGGCTGGAGCATTTGACCCTTGGCCAAAGAGCACCGTTTTCCTTTCCCCTCAGTCCTTCAAATTGTCCATCCCTTTCTTTCCTACCACTGAACCCTAAGAGTCCAACATCATGAAGCTCTTCTTGAAGCCTTTGGCCTGGCTGGCGGCCACGGCACACGCAACCTTTGATACCAACCACCTGGCCGTCACAAACAACACGGTGTCTTACAACGGGACTGCGTCTGTGGCCTTTGACAGTTCATCAAATTGCAAGCAGTATACTATCAAAGCAGAAGATACTTGCTTGAGTGTCGGACGTGCTACGAATACTACATACGCACAGTTACTATCCTGGAACCCAAAGCTAGATACCGCTTGCTCGTAAGGTTTCACCAACGTTGATGAAACCAAGTTTCTAACCCTTATATCATTTTGAAAGGAACCTCAAGACCCTTGCAGACGCCCAGCTTTGCATTAGCAACCCCTTGGGCGATTACGGCATCTCTAGCAATACTCATGGGCTGACAACCGTCGCCACTACCGCTGCGTATGTACCTTCCCCAAAGCACGACGAAATGAGTGCAAGTTTTGAAACTTCTTGTAGCTTCCATCACACTGTGGCTCACAGAAATACAAATATAGTCCAATTCCATGCCCTATCGCACGCCAGTCAACCAAAAACTGCGGGGAGTGGCACAAGGTCGAGTCTGGAGAAGACTGTTTAACCATGACTGCCATATACGGTATTGCACTCAAGGATTTGTAAGTTGTCAAGATGATACTACTTTAGTTTCTCGTCAGTGTGTTTTCTAGCTAAGCCTCGTTTCTAACAGCCTCTTCCTTAACCCCATGGTGTATGACAACTGCACCAACCTTTTGGCAGAGGTTTACTACTGTGCTAAGCCCGTTGGTTATGTCTCGGACTACCTCGGCTATGGTGGCTCAACCACGCGCGCTCCTATAAAGCCTGTTGGCGCCACGACTCTGTCTCAGAGCGGTCCGCTCCTCGGAAACCTGGCCAGTGATGGGCCTGTGATTCCGCTCGCAAATGGCACTCGAAAAGACTGCTACGGGTATGTCACATCATTCTTCGCATCAGTAGATTTTTTTAACCGACACCATTCTACAGTTATATAGACTTCCCCAATGTTACCGACAACTACGCGGCCGATTGCTGGAGCCTAGCAATGCTCGTTGGAACAACATCCGAGGTAGGCCGTCGTCGCAGAACCAAACCCAGGGAAGCTATTAACGGTCTTAGGAACTGATCCTTTGGAACCCTTCTCTAGCGCAAAGTGCGCAGCAAGGCAAGACGGATGACCCTGCGACGTCACTAACAATCGACGAACACGACTACACCTACCCGTGCACCCTGGCAGCGAATACGTCGTACTGCCTCGTCCTCTCCTCTCCTATACCTTGTACGTGCTTCTTTGTCTAGGCTTCTCTCTGCCGTGCCTGTCTTCTCGGTTTACAATTCTAACCTACCCTGTTGAAAATAGCCACGGAACCCCCCCAACCCGAGAAGCCAGCACCACGAGCCGCTGGCGAGATTGCGAATTGCACTTCCTGGGCCCTAGTGCATGACTACACTACCTGTGCAAGCATAATGGATCTCTATTACCTTGACATCGACACTTTCTATAAGATGAACCCAACTATTAAATCTGATTGCACTGGACTCGCCGCTGGAACGTTCTACTGCGTCTCAATGTGGCCTGGTGGCGGTCTAGATCCCGCGGTACTTGACGATGACGACGACGACTCTTACTTGACAACGACCCCCGGGTCTTCCACACCGTCGCGTCCTAGCACGCCATCCCCCGTTCAGACGGGCATGGTGAGCGGCTGCAATAAGTTCTACAAGGTGGTCTTAGGCGACGGCTGCTACAATATTGCCCACGCTGAGGGTTTTGACCTGGATGACTTTTACTTGTGGAATCCCGCCGTCAAGAACGACTGCACCGGCCTCCAGGTCAACGTCTACGTGTGCGTCGGCATCGATACCGCCACAACGATGATTGCTACCACCATGTCGTCAGGCTCGAGCCAGGCCACGCTGTCACACACCTAGGACGGCATGGTCGACGACTGCGCCAAGTTCTACCAGGTCAAGTCCGGGGACGGCTGCTGGGCCATTGTCCACGATGCAAACATTGATCTTGGCGACTTTCTCAAGTGGAATCCCGCCGTCCATAATGACTGCACAGGCCTGCAGGAGAACGTGCATGTCTGCGTTGGGGTATAAGATTTCTAGTAGCTGGATTTTTGTTTTCTACTCTATAAAATGAGTGTTTAAATAAATATAACTTGTATAAAGCTGAAGCTGCTTAAGCATAAGATTGGTAGTGTGTCAGCCCGCGTGAGCGCCCACCCAAAGTGAAGGGAATCTCAAAGCTTGGAGCAAGATGGCTACGGTCTACCGCGCCAAGACCCTCGACTGGGTTGTTGGAATACACGTCTTTTCCAAACGGGTTCGGCACATTTCTCGAAGCGTCACTGTAAATGAACCTGCTAGCGGCTTTGTCCACACTAACGTACCGTCCCTCTCTTACGGGACATGTTCTGGATAGCTTGATCTGTATTTGCGGCCTCTGTCCTGGCGCGCGGTCTTTCCAGGACGACTTCTCTCGTAGATTTTCAAGTAGCGTCATGTAGCTAGTGTTCTCGTCCATAAACGCCATATAACTTACCTCCACGGACCGAAGGGAGAGGGGTAGCACCTCGAACAGTGTCATCAGCTCAGACTGGCATACGAGGACTCGGGTGATGCCAAAATGCTTCAGGCGCGGCCAGTCCTTCACAGGGAATACGGCTAGCAGAGGCAGAAACGTCTCTGTTTCGTCATCCTCCGCTAGTTCGGCTGTTGAAGGAAATCCATGTTCGTCAATGTCCATGTTACTCGATATGCTGAAGTGCTCCAGATCCGTCGCAGCGGCCAACGCGTCTCTGAACAACCCGCTACGAAGTGAATTCCACCCGTCCAACTCTTGAGCCCCGGTGCACAAGGCAAGATCGAGACGTCGAAACCCCGGTTTCGATACGAGCGCCGCGAAGTCATCGTACTCTTGGCATGGCCGATCAAATATGTGACAATTCATACCGGTGATGCGGTGGTGAATAGCCATAACAAACTCGGAAATACTGTGCTCGGTCTCGGCCAGCGTCCTGAGTATAACGCGAAACCCACGCCAGAGGTCCCTGTACTGCTCGAGAGTACAATCAGGGTCACGCCATGGCCTTCCATCAGGGCCATACAGTAGCTGATTAAAATCATCATCGCCCTTCCATCTATAAAGCTTTGGGGGAGCGCCGACTCCTGACTCGTCACCAGGCCAGCCACGGGGAATAGGGTACGCAAACGTCTCCGGAAACGCTCGAAGCATGGGCGTTTGATACAACGGGTTCCCTATGGAGACGCCGTGCGCAGCTGGCGTGAGCGTGATGCGTCTCAGGGATGGAAAGCGCTGCAGTCCGTATCTTAGTGCCTCAATGTCGGAAGCAGTCTCCAGCACCGTCTTCTGCTCCATTAAAAGCCTCTTGTAGTATTGCCAACAGTCTTCGAGGCTCATCGCATCATCTGGTATCGTGTTTCCGTTCCAGCCACCCTCGACAATGTCGAACCGCTCCTCCAGTGCATCGACGCGGGCTCTTTCGAACCATGCCGGGCAATCCTCGGGTATGTGTTTGGCGCGAAGAAGGCCCTGGCCAACGCTGTAATTACTCTGGCCAAAGCTGTAATTAGTCTCGATGAGCCGCGCATCATCCCAGACAATTTCCGTGACACGGTGCCGAAAATGTTCATGGTCAGCGATGGCGCGAAAGACTCGAATGTTCAACGGGTTTGCTGAAAGAAAAACTCGATCAAGCCTAAGAAGCACTGTCTTCTGAGTAGCTTTGCTGGCGGCTCGGAAACGCTTGATGTCGCTGTTTGTTAGATGCGAAGTGATTGCATCTAGCAACTCCCTTGGAAGCTGAAATAATAAACATGCCGTACTTTCGCTGAGGTTGGATGGCATTTTTTAGGTGGTCAATGTTGTATTTATAGCAGAGTTATGTATGGGTTTAGGCCGTGATTCGTAATCTGGTACTGTTATTAGTCTTCGATTATTAAGAGAAGGCGCAGACCCACTTCACACAGTTAGCATCTAACCCTGTACACCAACAGAACCATGCCTGCCACCGTGCAAACCCTCCCGATCGTCCGTATACGAGAGCCTGCAACAGTCAACTTAAGCCCCGTACCTGAGTGTTACGAGTTCCTTAAAGCTCCAGAGCCACCGCAAAAATATCGAATCAACTTCCACCATCCTGCCTATGGGCCTAATGATAACCCACTCTTTACCTTGTATGCTTGGGATCATGCTGATGGTGGGATCCATCATGGCTTTGCACACAGCGCTTGTTCAATATTCGCCGACAACCGCACCGATGGTTATTTGAGCACAACGTGCGATGGCGAGCATGGCGAGCGAGTTCAGGCTGGCTGGGATGAAGTCCTGCCTGCTGCTGTCGTGGACTACTACTTCTATGTCCCTTATCCTCCTGGTAGGTTCCATACATTCCCACAAGAGTATTATTGAGGAGAGCTAATTTTGGCGTGTACTACTAGACTCCCCGCCGCTTACTGGGCAATCTCGATCGCCATATCGATATCCTATTGTTACGAACTTCCAGGACTGGAGATTTGAGCGGCTGCCTGAGATCTGGACACGTTGCAGGAGTATACAACATGCTATGTCGAGTATTACACCTCAGTCTAATTTTACAGGGGGTGTTACATGCCGTGTCACCGCATTTGAGAGCGGCACAGAAGTTGCGCACTTGATTCCCGAACACGAGAGCATATGGTTTACCTCAAACCGTATGTCTATATGGAATACCGACCTCTCGCTAGATCCGAACAATCTATTACAGGATCTTAGCAATACAGTGCTACTGCGGTCGGATATACATACAGCGTTCGATCAGCGTAAATTCGTCTTCTTCCCGAAGAGCTCTAAAGCACTTGTCTTGCATATGCTGCCACCAACGCCGGACATCGGACAGCTATACCACAATACCCTTATTGAGATCCGTGAATGTAGTTTAGAGTTCCTGTTTGCGAGATTTGCGTGGTCTATATTTCCTTCCCTAGCAGGGTTTCTAAGTCGACCGTCGACTAGTCGCTTAGTCATTCGATTGAATGCAGAGGGCAAGCGAGTTGCAGAGGAGGTAACGATATTGCTTGCACGGAAGGTTACAGCTTCCCGCAGCAACAGCCCAACAAAGCGATCTCGGGCAGCTGCGAATTCGAATGACGATGCCGAATGTGAGCAACTGTCATTCGGCTCCACCCTACCAGCTTTGGGTGCTGACAGTGGTGACTCAGAAAAGCGACCTGAAAATCGACGCTGCAAAGCATTAAACAGTAGTTCATTGTCTGTGGAGGATCCAGAATTTAGCGGCGCAGAGCATTGCCGTACTCTTCATCAAGAAGTCTATATCAACGAGTTGCGGCAAGCTGCACTCGCAAGGCAGAGACCGTCAGGGTATGATCCGCAACCACCACCCTATGACAGGCATAGACCAGCGAAAGAAGAGCTTGAATTAATGGGCGTGGAAATTATGTCAGATCTTGAAGACTTATAGTAGTAATATAGTTATACTTTTCTCTACTTTCTTTTAATATTCTTAATATTCTTAATATTCTTAATATTCTTAATATTCTTAATATTCTTAATATTCTTAATATTCTTAATATTCTTAATATTCTTAATATTCTTAATATTCTTAATATTCTTAATATTCTGGTAACTAGTGTTGAGGGTAATGCCACCCTGGTCTAGCGATATCCTGCCGAATCTTGTACACGTCCTCGGCCACTTGCAGCACATCCATGTCCAATTCCACGACGCGCACCTCCTCGGCCGGACCAAGCATACACCGAGTCCCCTGCAGCGGCATGGCGACCTGGCTCTGCCCGATAAACTCCATGCCCCGCGCATCTTTCCCATGCGCACCACCAGGCGGCGGCGGCGGCGCGGCGGCGTTGACAAAGACGACGGCGCAGGTGCTCTCAAAGGCGCGCGACACAATGGCGTTGCGCAGAAAGAGCGCCTCGCATTCGGGATTGACGCGACGGCCGGCGCCGCCGTCGTCTGCGAGCCAAAAGGCCGAGCAGACGACGATGCGGGCGCCGTCTGCGATGAGGGCGCGCGTCGCCTCGGGAAAGGCCATGTCCCAGCAGACGAGCAGGCCGACGCGGCCCCACGGCGTGTCAAAGGCGCGGTGCGGCGTCTCGCGGTCGGCGACGACGTGCGGCCGCTCCGGGTGCCACAGGTTCTTCTTCTGGTACCGGCCGAGCACGGCGCCGTCTGGCCCGATGAAGCAGGCCGCGTTGGCGAGATGCCCGGTGAATGCAGCGGCGGCGGTGTCGCCGCCCACCGCCGTCTTCGTCTCCAGCATGGTGCCCGGCACGATGCCAATCTGGAGCTCTCGCGCCAGAGACTGGTACCGCTGCAGGTAGGCGGCCGAGGTCGCCACGGCCGCGGCCGGGTCCTTGAGCTGCTCGAAAAAGTCGCCCAGGTAGTATTCGGGAAGCACGGCAATGTGAGCGCCGTCTGCGGCGGCTGCGCGAATGTGGTTTGCCGCGCGAGTAAAGTTGCCTTCAATGTCCGTTGGCTAGTGGCACACGTTGGTCGGGTTTGGTTCGTCGGATTTTCGTTGGATAGTATTTTTTTTCTTCTTCTCACTTACGTGCGAGTAAAGTTGGACGAGCGCGATGCGCACCTTGCTTGGCATTGTGTCTGTCATAGTGGTGCGCCCGTCTAGTTTGTGACTTTGACTTGGCTGATAAAGAGCAGGAGAGGAGAAAAGGTTCACTGGCGGTATCGGAAACTGGCTACACTACAGTTTTCAAAACAGAGAGAAATATCGGCTTATATACTCTTGGCCCTCATCATTCGCCGGTTTGCCCCTGCAGTGTACAACATTGCGAGGTAGCATTCCCGAATGCAGGAATTGTTTACCCCGCGGAGTCAGTCCGTGCTGGTCTAGCGATAACTGCATACTAGGACGTACTGGAGATAGCAGATATCCAAACTCGGATTGCCGCCACACTAACTTTACCTAGTTAGTGATGAACGTGCGCCCCCCCCTCCCTTCTCTCCCATCTTCAGCAGGTTCGCGCTCTCTCACTCGCATTTGCCTCGACAACCTACCAACCATCCAGAACGTGCTCCAAAATTGGCACAATCGCGCCATGTTTGCGAATTTCGAGCTGTGGTCTGGCGGCCTAGTCGATTATGCGGCCAAAAAGAGACAGCCGCGATCCAAGACTGGATGCATCTCCTGTACGTCCCCCCCGGGACCGGAGTCCCCCGCCTCCCCCCCAATAGTGCTAGTTTAACCCCCCCCATTTTATTCGCAGGCCGTCGCATCAAGAAGAAATGCGATGAGGCGAGACCAGTCTGCGGGAGATGCCTCCAGCGCGGGCACACGCGCTGCACCTGGACATGTGAGCCTCTGCGGGCCGTCGTCGTCGCGTCGTCGTCTCCAGAAAGCTGCATGCGGGAGCGACAACGGCCGCCCCGGAGCCGGGCGGACGAGTACGATGACTCCTCTTTCCCCTCGATCCGCCCCAGCTCCAGCTTCCTCGTGCATTTCCGCGAGGCGGGGCTCGCCGGGGTGGTTCCGGCAGCGCACGCGTGGGAGGTCGTGTGCCACGCGAACCGCGCCGTGCACGGCGCGTACTTTGACGACCACTACACGATTCTCGTGCCTCTGCTCCCGCTGCTTGCCGAGTTTCCCTCGTACGCGTACACGTGGCTCGCTCTCGGGGCGGCGCAGCTCGCGCAGCAGCAGCAGCCGTCGTCGTCGTCATCTTCCCCGGACAGCAGCCCCTGGCGCCTCACGGCGCTCAAGTGCCACTCCAAGGCCGTGTCCGGGTTGCGGCGGCACCTGGCGTCCTCGCCGGTGCCGCAGGAATGGGCGCTGTGCTGCGTGCTGCTGCTGCACATTTTTGAAAAATTCGGCGACGGCCAGCAGCAGCGCTGGCCGTCCGACGCGCACGTCAAGTCGGCGCGCGGCTATTTCCTGCACCGCTTCGTCGAGTGCCCGCCGACGAGCATGCGCCACATGCTCCAGCTGGAGAGTATCATCTACCGCATCGCCGTCACGAGCCTGTTCCGGCCGCGCGAGGACTGCTGCTGCACCTTTCTCGACCGCTTTGTCGACATCTGGGCCGCCGCGTCGTCGAGCATCCGGTGCGGCGGCCTGTGGCGGCACAGTCTGTGGATCGGGCTGCCGCCGTCCACCTTCAACGCCGTCTTCAAGCTCTCGGTGCTCCTCCGCCAGGTGCCGCTCAACGCGCCGCAGCGCGCCGAGCTGCAGCGCGTGGAAGAGCATCTACCCGCCGCGCATCTGCCGCCGCGCAGAGCGTTGCTGCCGGCGCCCGGTGCGCACCGTGAAGAACGCGGCGGGCGCCCGGCGCTGACGCTGGACGAGCAGTCGCACGCTGCGCATTGCCTCTTCACCAGCGCGTGCTGGATTGTCCTGGCCAAGACGCGGCCTGCGGCGCCGACGCAGGACCAGGAGCGCATACGCGAGCTGGCCCTCTCCGGCTGCAGCTGGCTCGACTGTCTGATCCAGGCCGAGTTCTTCTCCCCGGTCCTGCTCTGGCCCGTCATCATCATTGGCCTGGCTGCCGCGACCGTCCAGGAGCAGAACACGGCGACGGCCTACGTCAATGCGCTGGCGCACACGTCAGGGCCCCAGGCCTCGACTTCGGTCACCCGGCTGTTCAAGACGGCGTGGGAAGGCGTAAATGGGGCCGAACCGGCGGGCCTCGACATGTTGTTTGATTCCGAAGCGCTTGCCACTGTTTTCATTTGACGGCGTTGTCGCATTAGCTGGTAGTCGCCGCCACAACGCCTCAAAATAGTGTTGCGCTAGATCCAGATAGGACTGCCGACGCGCTAGCCTAATCATGTACAAGTCGATGTTGATAAGTGACGCCTATATCCGTGCAAGCGACACTATGTATAATTGATAATGCGGCCTCCGGGGCAGCTACGTACCATGCACAACTGATAATGAGTTTCCTGCGAGCTGCTTCTCGATACGTTCGTTATAAAAGCCACCTCCGCACCAAGGCGCCAGCCACTTTCCCAGATATCGGAAAACAGCCCTTATCTTCCGATGTTCCGTATTGTCCGGCATGCATAGATGAGCGACTGAGGGGGCTGATAGAGGCGACGCATAGTTGTAGTTATATAACATGCAAGAGTGCCCAATGATTCCCACGAGAAACGGAAAAGCATATCCCCAAATCTTTGCTTCTCTTTCTTCTCATTACCTCCCTCCATATCGAGAGCCCTGCCAGTAATTGACGCGGCCAAGATGCAAGACAGCAGCGGAACCACCTGGCCGTCGGCATCCGGCCAACACCCGCCCGGCACCGTCCTCCTAGACGATGGTTTGTCGCCTGCGCACCCATCACTCCCCGCATCCCTCTCCCCTCTTGCTAACGCTCCTCCTAGTGACGGCCGCGCACAGCCGGACGATCCTGCAGCCGGTGCCGAGCAGCGATCCCAACGACCCGCTCAACTGGACGCGCATGCGCAAGAACGTCAACTTTGGGCTGGCGTGCGCGTACACGTTTGTCGTGTACGTCGTCATCGACATTGCCACGGTCGTGTACGGGCAGGTCAAGGACGAGCTCGGCTTCTCGTTCCAGGAGCTGAACCAGTCGTTTGCCGTGTCCAACGCGGGGCTCGGCCTCGGCGGCGTCCTCTTCATCCCCTTTGCGCTCTGCTTCGGCCGCCGGCCCGTCTACCTCGCCAGCATCGCCGTCATGGTCGGCACCACCGTCTGGCAGGCCCGCATGCAGACCCTCGCCGACCTCTACGGCTTCAACTTTGTCTGCGGCCTCGCCGGCTCCGTCGGTGAGATCATCTGCGCCATGACCATTGCCGACCTCTTCTTCGTCTCCCAGCGCGGCGCCAAGACGTACATCCTGACCATTGCCCTCAACACGGGTACGTTCCTCGCCCCAGTCGCCGCCGGCTATATTGCCACGGCGCTGGGCTGGCGCTGGTAAGTAATCGACCATGTGCTCACGCTACCGAGGGACCATGTTTGTTATACTGACTTTTTTTTTCGTCCCCCAATCGCAGGATATGGTGGTGGAGCGTGATCTTGTCCGGTGTCCTCCTCGTGATATTCATCTTCTTCTACGAAGAAACCATCTTCAACCCGTCCCCGTATCCCACCGCCGGCACCGACGAGCCGGGCACGCACGACGCGGAAAAGGCCATGCTTGCAGAGGTCGACTCGCGCTCGCCCTTCCGCCCTCCTATCCGGCTCGACATCCCGCTCCGGCCGTACCGGGCGCGCCTCGCGCTCTTCACGCGCACCGACAGCTCGCCGCGGAGCCTGTTCCGGCACGTGTACCAGCCGTTCATCATCCTGGCCACGTTTCCCGGCGTCGCGTTTGTCGCCCTCGTCTTCGGCTCGCTGCTCGCCTGGCTCGCCATCGCGCTCAACGTGCAGGCCACCTACTTCACGATGCCGCCGTACAACTTCTCCTCGTCCGGCGTCGGGCTGCTCAACATCCCCACGCTGATCGGCTGCCTGCTGGGCGGCCTTTTCGGAGGCCACCTGTCCGACTACAGCATCAAGTGGCTGGCGCGCCGCAACGGCGGCCTGTACGAGCCCGAGATGCGTCTCTGGCTCGCGTTTCCCGCCATATTGATAGCGCCTGCTGGGTATTTCATGTTTGGCTTTTCGATTGCCAAGGTAGGTAGTGAATGCACGAGTGGCGGCGCGTGTAGCATGCTAATGAAGACAGGGCATGCCGTGGCCAGTTCCGGCGGTCGGGCTGGGAGTGTACGGCTTTGGAAGCGCGGCTCTCGGTAACATTACGCTCGTTTATCTTGTGGACTCTTACAGAGATGTAAGTCACTCTATGCAGATACAGACTTGGTCTTGGTGTCAATGCATGATGCTAACTTTACGCCAGGTTATCGGAGAAGCGTACATTGGCGTCATCTTTGTGCGCAATGCTTTTGGCGTTGTGGGCGCCATGTGCTTGACCCCATGGGTTGAGAGAATGGGACTATATAATATGTTTGTCTGCTCGGGCTGCTTGTCCATCGCAGTCTCACTGCTTACGGTGCCGATGATGATTTGGGGTCGCCAATGCAGGCAATGGACGGCGGTTCGGTATACCAGGATGGCTGGCAAACAGGCTGAGGTGCGATGAGAATGGTTGTCATCTTTCTGAAAGCACTTTGCTTGACATTCCACTGAACTGGGGATATAAATGTTTCACTATACTGATTTTAGCCATGTCAACTGGACTCTTTGTTTTAAGTCTGCCAGCGGCGTCTCGACTGCGTGCGAACGCTACTGAGACCAACGTGAGAACTAGTTGTCTGACAATTCGCAACTCGTAAAGTGATGGCAGCTTGAAAACAACACCCTTAAGTAAAGCAGGCAATACATCATACACTCACAAGCTAGCCGAATAGCCACCTTCGCCCACCATCTCCTCCTCCGGCGCATCATCGCGCACGCACTCAATGATGGAATCCGCCAAATACTCCGTATACCGATAGACCTTGCGCAATCTCAATCCAGCCCGTCGGACGAGCTGCTGCCACTGCGCCATGGTCCTCTCCCGCGCCGCCAGCACCGCCATCATCAGCATGTCCAGCTGGGCGGCATGCCAGTGGACGCCCGCCTCGGGCATGACCATTTCGTCGAGCAGCAGCCTCGAGCGCGGGCCCATGGCCAGCCTGGTGCAGCGCAAGATGCGCAGCGCGTCGGCGTCGTTCCAGTCGTGCAGGATGTTGCGCATGTAGTACATGCGCGCGGCGCGCACCGGCTGCGGCGCGAAGAAGTCGTGCGCCGTGTGCTCGACGCCCTCGCACCGCAGCGCCTGGCCCAGCAGCGCCGGCTGGTCCTGCACGATGATCCGGCCGCGCACCGACGCCGGCAGCGCCCGCCGCAGAGCCGCGCTTTGGTGCCCCGACGCCCCCGCCGACGTCGACAAACAGCGGCACCGCTGGTCCGCCCCCGCCGCCCCGGGCCGCCGCCGTCGTCAGGTACGGGTACACGTCGAGCCACGTCGGCATGCCCGCGCGCTGCACGCTCATGAACCGGTTGAAATCCGCAAACAGCGAGGGACGCGTCGGAAGCCAGGTAAAGATTCGCTCCGACGTCCCGTGCGCCCGGTTAAAGGCGCAGTCGGCTGGGTCGTCGACGTCTTGGTAGCCCTGCTCTTTGAGCAACGCGGGCAGGGCGGCAAAGGACGGTATGAAGACGTCGCAGCTGGCAAATTAATTTTAATCATGGCATCACTAACTTCGCTCGAAGTAGGGGGGAGGCGTACTAGTACAACACGGCGCTCTGCCACTCTCGCGTCGCCAGCGTCCGCGTCGTATTCGTCGAGCCGTAGCGGTCCGGCGCCGTCTCGCGGACCACGTCGATGGACGCCAAGTACCGCAGCAGCCGACTGAGCAGCACCGGGGACGGTTTGCTGCCGTCGCCGCCGTCGCCGCCGTCGCTGCCGCATTCGTCTGCGAGCTGTGCGCTGGACAACGGCGCAGGGCTGTCGACAATGCGGCGAAAGAGGCCGAGGTCGCAGCCGGCGCGGATGATGGGCAGCGTCATGGGCTTTTTGCGTATTCTGTGAGGACTTTTACTTTCTTCTCAGTCCGTATGGAAAGGGTATTACCTGGTAGAGGAGCCGCTGCATACAGTCTTGCGGCGTCTCGAGCTCCCGCGCCAGGCTGTTCAGCTGGTCGAGGATGGCCTTGCGGGCGGTCGGGTCGGCGGCGATGGCGCGCTCGCGCACCGCGTTGAGAAGATCCATGGGCAAGCTCGCAAAAGGGGAATTAGGAACAGTCTTCAATTCTTTGTAG
The DNA here is from genome assembly GCF_000225605.1 of Cordyceps militaris CM01. Classification (NCBI taxonomy): domain Eukaryota; kingdom Fungi; phylum Ascomycota; class Sordariomycetes; order Hypocreales; family Cordycipitaceae; genus Cordyceps; species Cordyceps militaris. The sequence goes on from NW_006271970.1 coordinate 512,014, forward strand.
AGAAGGTCCCTTGTCCCGTCCAATGTCACAAGGCGGGTTACTTGGGTAATTCCTCTTCTCCCTTGCCCTCCGGAAGCCAGAATATATACACGAAGATATATGTTGTGCAACACACTCACTGCAAGCGCCACCTCCCATTCTCCTCACATCATACATCACCCCTTGCCCGAAAAAAAGGAAATACTTGCAGTGGAATATAGACACCTGAGCTTTATCCGGCCGTCTCCGCCACTATCATCGACTGCTGCAGGAGAGCTGAATCGGATCTGCCCGCCCGCTGCTTTGTTCCCGTCTCTGTGCATCTCCCGCTCTAGTGATGGGACAATTAAGTCGTCGAGAAGCAGCACGTCATGCCGCAAACGCCGTGACAAGAATGAGGGGGTGGTATGTGCATCCTTCTTACACATAGCCGGCCAGTGCTGCGCCTCATGCCGTCATGAGTAGGCACCCCGCACACTTTCGACAATTCCAAGCTGAGCAGACTTTGTAGTAAAAAGTAGTCCACCTCCAAGAAACAGCCGATTGATTGTGTTGGATATGTGATGATGGATAAACCAAGGGTGTCTGTAGAGGCCACCAACGTACCGTACCTTAGTAATCATCCTTCCCGAATAGCTCCCAACACCACCAGCCGTTCCCGCTATGGCTTTAGCTAGTTGGAGCTAATTTAGAATGGAAGCTAGTTGGAGCGAGTACGGTTGACCCTGAAAGGGCGCATGCATGTCATCGAGCCACAGATTCACAGCCCAGCACCCGCACCCACACATCATCCATCCATCCATCATCCCTTCCAATGCCACAGACCGACGAAGCCGCCGCCTTTTTCCACGCCGTCTACTCGGCCATTTCCCAGATCCCCCGCGGCCACGTCACCACCTACGGCCACATTGCCCAGCTCATCGGCACCCGTAACCGCTCTCCCCCCCTCCCTTCCCGCACACCCACACCCCCCGACTCACACCAACATCACAGCACAGAGACCGCGTCAGGTCGGCGTCTGCCTCAAGCACCTCCCCGAGGACGCATCGGCGCGCTGGAACCACGCCAACGTCCCGTGGCAGCGCGTCGTCAACGCTCGGGGCGTCATCTCCCCGCGCGGCCGCCCGGCCGCCGTGCGCACCCAGGCACAGCTGCTCCAGGAAGAGGGTGTCGAGGTGGGAGGGGGAGGGGGACTGGGCGAGCTCCGTGTTGATTTGGCAGACTATGGCTGGTTTCCGTCGGTGCTGCCAGAGGAGGAGGAGGGGGTTGGTGTGCAGGGAGCGCAAGACACCCAGATAAAGGAAGAGGATAGCGATTAGTTGCCGCGTCAAATGCACCAGCTTTGATACAATTGATGTACAGTTAGAACCAAAAATGCATCACGGGAAAATCCGCTCACGAAATGGACCATCACAATGCGTAGAAAAACTGTATTCCAACGGCAAAAAGAGGTATGTATTGCTGAATATCAACTAATTCACATTAGACAATCCCACAATAAACAAGAAAAGAAAAGAAAAGACTAGAAACAAAAAAGACCAGTAAAAGAATAGAAGAGTGATAGAAAGATATTTTTTGTTCGTTCCAATGTTCACCGAGAAACTCCAAGCAATGAAGGTTGGTTGCTGAAGCGGTCGTAAAAGTTCAAGACCATAAAAAAAAAAGTTGAAATAAAAACCTCGGAAAGAGCCTCAGCACATCCTTGACCAAGAAAACGTAGCTCATACGCTGATACAATTTTGAACAAACAACACCCCGAAACCAAAGAGAGCTGCCAAAAAAAGAAGAATAGTATATGCAGCGCGGGTGATGCACTGGGCCGGACGCATACCATGTAACATACATATAAACAGAGCCCATTTCGTCGTTACTGCAACGCTAAAAATCAAAAACAGAGTCGTGCTGCTTCCAAAACAGAAAATAAGAAAACTGGCGCTGGGTACGGACGGGTATGGATAAGAGAAACCAGTCATGCGCTTTTCGTCTTCGAGGCGTCGGGCTTGTGTCGAGGGCCAACAGACTAGGACATGACCGTCTGCTCTTCCTCGGCCGGCGTGTCGGCCACCGTCTTGGGCGACGTGCCGGGCTCGCGCCGAAATACTCTAAACGCGTAGCTGAGCCCCCTCTAGAAGCAGTTCAAGCTTCCCTTCTTCTTCTTGCCCCTCTTAATGGCATTCATCCTCTCTTCGAGCTGCTTTCTAGCCAGCTCCGCCGCCTGTCGCTTTTTGCGCTCTTCTTCCACCACCTGCATGCTCCATCGGTTGTCCTGCGCCGGTTCTGTCGGCCGTTCTTTCAGGTCCTTGACCTCTAACTCAAGATCCGAAGCCCGCTTTCTCCACGCATCGCAGTCCGTCTTGACCTTCTTAGACTGTTTTTCAAGATCGCTGAGAGCCTCTTCCAGAGTCTGCGTAAGCTGGCGCTCCGCATACAGGTGCTTCTCGATGGTGCGGATGCGAGCTTCCTGGTCCTCGGTAATCTGCGAAATATTCATGTTGTCCTTGCTCAGAGGGCGGCTTGGCGGCGATGCAGGTGCACCGTTGACCGACGACGTTGCAGAGCCAGGCAGCGGTGGAAGCGGAATCGCAGGAGGCGGCGAAGGCAGGGAATTGTGAGAGGCAGCCTTGCGGATTGTGGAACCCGAGTTGGAGCGTCGCACTTCGCCGTTGGCATCGCCTTCGCCCAGCTTGGCCTGTAGCGAATTGTACTCGATTCGTAGCGTGTCCAGTTCCGTCTGGAGCTTGGTGCGGGCGGCATTGACCTCGTCCAGCTGCGCTGCGCGTTCCGTCTGCATAGAGCTGAGGCGCTTGTTCGTCATCTGCGCCTCATCAAAGTTATTTTGCAGCTGCTCCTCCAGCTCCTCGACCAAGCGGCTGTGTTTCTTGTTCTTCGACTCCAGATCATCCATCTTGCTCTTGACGGCAATAATCTGTTCCTTCACATCCTTCACAGATACGGGTTCCGCGGCGGCCTCGGTCTCCACAGCAGGTCCTGCCAGAAGCTCAGCAAGTTTGCCCTTGACTTCCTCCAAGTCACGCATGATGGTCTCATTAACAGTCGTGAGCTCTGCGATATGTTTCTGCATCTCGCCAGACTTGCTCTGCTCTGTTTCGAGCAGCTTCCGGTCATTCACCAGGCCATCGATGCGCTCAGTAAGCTTCTCGATACTGACCTCCAGCCCAAGAGCAGCGGCTACTTGCGTAGCGACCTTCATCAAGTCATCGCGAGCGTCGTTGACCTCGGCCTCGAGCTTACGGTTTGATTCGTGGTGCTCCGCCAGGAGGACCGCCATCTGCGCCTCATAGCCCTTTTGTTCCTGAGTCTTCACCTCGGTGAGCGCCTTGGCATGTGTCGCCGACAGCTCGTCGAGAGCCTCCTTGTGCGACTTCGAGGTGTCCTCAAAGCTGACAATTTGTGCTTGCAGCTGGGCTACTAGTTCCTCATGCTCCTTGACCTTGGACGCGTGCGATGTCGACATCTCTTCCAGCTGAGACGTGGTGGCAACATGTGCCCTTTCGAGCTCGGTAACCTTGGCAGAGTGAGCGTAAATGAGCTTCTTATACTCATCGATTTCACTGCGCAAAAAGTCGACGAGATCTTGGTGCTTGCGCTCGTTGCTAGCAATGGTGTCGAAATCGGCTGACGAGGCAGCCTTGACCTTTTGCAAGTTCGTGGTCGCGGTGGCAAGTTCGGTCTCGAGACCCCGGACGGTGTTGTGGAGATCCGTCTCAGCGGCTTGCATAGCAGCAAGAGCCGTGTTATGCTTGGTTTCCCAGGCAGAAAGCTCAGATTGCAGAGAGCTGATGTGCTTGTCCTTGTCCAAGGCAGAGGTATCAGCGCCGCCTCTGCTCTTTGCGTCGCTTTGCTGGTATTGGACGCGCAGCTGCTCCAACTCGGCAAGCAGAGACTGTTCGCGTTGCTTGTGCATTTCGCCCATCCCAGCCAGCTGCTTCTCGTTTTGCTCAAGCTTCTGTCGCAGAGCCGCAACCATGGACATGTCCATGGGGCTGGCCTTCAAACTAGTGCGCTCACGAGTCAGGCCAGAGATGATGGTCATCTTAGTCTCCATTTCCTTCTTTGTTGACGCGACGGAAGCCTCGAGCTCCTGGATGCGCTCGCTGCGGGTATGAAGTTCGTGCATGGCGGCGTTCAGGTTGAGCTCGAAATTCTGCATAACTTCTGGACGGGTCTCAAAGTTTTCGCTGGCGATATTACGCAGAGAGGCAAAGGAGCGATGAGCTCTGTCTATGATGAGGAGGTTCTGGCTGGATTTGCGACGGATGACTGGGCTCGAGGTACGTGGCGAGGTAGCCTCGACGGCGCGTGCCTTGAACAGATTGGTCTTGAGTTCCTCGACAGCGTCCAGAGTGTCACTGTGGGTAGACTGGAGCTGGGCATATTTGGAGGCGAGCTCCTTGGCAGCCTCTTCTCTATCGTCGGCAAGTTGCTTGAGACGTTCCAGCTCTTGGGTTAATTCAGCAGTCAGTTCACTGTGCGTCACGTCGTCGCTAGAAGCGTCAGGCTTAGTGGTAGAGGTGTCGTCATCCTCGACCATGTCTTCATGGGCCGAGGTATTCGCAGTGTCGGCAGACTCCATGGCAGAGGAAAGCTCGGACGACAGGGAGCGGGATGCGGAAGAGCGAGCTCCCTCCTTGACCAGCTGAGACTCAACAGAGGAGCGGAAGGAATCAGGTCGTTGACTAGACGAGACTTCTGAGATAATGGAGTCGCGGGCGGTGCTGTGAACGTGGCGGGATTCATCAACGACATCTTGAAGGGAAGCAATTTTATGCATTGCTGCTTCGTACTTGGCTTGAAGGGCGTCGTAGTCATTGACAGTAGTTTCGTGCTCAACACGGAGGCCCACCAGCTCCTGTGTGACATCCTCTAGTTTATCTGACACGTACTTGGTTTGCGCCGGGCTTTGGGTGACCTTGACAAGAGCATCGCCGTCAGAAGCTTTGGTTGTCTTGAATGCGCGGCTTACGTGGTCAAGGGAGTCCTCGTCAATGTCTTCTCTAACGGTACTGGCGTGAGAATTAGCAGTGTCGGCATCGGAATCCTCGTCGTCCTCGTGAATTGTCTCGTTAATCTGACTCTGAGTGCGAATGTGGGAGAGTTTGCGAGAGTGATCAGCAGACCCGCGACGTGCATGCTCGTGGGTACCGTTTTCGGGCTGCTTCATCTCTTCGACATGATCGAGCTCATAGAGTAGAGAATCAAGCTTGCCCAGACTGCGCTGGCGCTCGATGATTTGTTCAAGGCGATCAATCTCGCGTTGCATAAGCTCGCCGTCCTGGTCAGCCTCGGCAAGGCGCTCCTCCAGAGTGGAAATGTAGTCTTCGCACGATGCCTCGTTCTCGCGGGCACGGGAGATTTCCTTGCGCAGGTCAATTATGACGGAAGCATTTCTTTCGTCGCCTGTGCTGTGGCCGTCGAGTTTAGATTCCAGATCGTGAAGATAAGACTCCGTGTTGGCTTCACGATCCATGAGTTTTTGGACCCGGGACTGAAGCTGTGTGTTGATGGTATCGATGTAAGCCAGCTTTGTCTCTCTCTCGAGCAGGGACGTTTCGGTTGCGGAAAGGGTGCTTCGAGTACTGGAGAGTGACTGCTCGAGCGACTCAATCGTCTTCTCGTACTCGAGAACGACCTGCTCGACAGCCTGGGCAAAAGTATTGGAGCGATTCAGTCTGTCGGTCGCGCTGTTAACTTGTGACGAGTCTGAGGCATCTCTGAGCGCAGACTCCTTATCGCCGGCTCGGGCCATCTCAGCAATGAGGCGAGCATGGCGTTGGCCGAGAGCGTTATAGTTTTCCTGCATGTCAAGAATCTGATTCTGCATTTCAGCTTCGCGCTCCTTGTCGCGCTCCGAGCGCTCGGTGAGGCCAGCGCCTGAGCTCTTGGAACCCGAGTCGCCATTTTGAGAGTTGCGAATCTGTTCGCGAAGGAAAGTGACTTCGGCCTTGAGGCGATCGATGACGGCTTGCCTGTCACCCTCTTCGACTTGCTGAATGCGAGGCTTGGACTGAATAGCGCGGGCGCGCTGGGCGTACTGAACGGTATTGAGGGTTTCACTCAAATGGAATTCAGCTGGGGTGACACAAGCAATCATGTACGTGATGGCATTGCCACCAAGCGAGTCTTGAAGCAGACGCGTGAGCTTGGAATCGCGATATGACACGTGTGAGCCGCTTTGACGGGATGACAGCTGGCTGATCACTTTTCCCAGTGAGGCTAGACCGGCGTTGATGGATATTCCTTCCTTGGCTCTGTCACCCTGCGCACCAGTGTTTTTCAATCTTTCGCTGCCGGCAAGATCGACAAAGTGCAGTTTGCTGTCTGTGGTGATGGAAACTTCCTGTCCCGTCATGGCCTCGATGGGGACGGAGAAGCGCTTCTCGGCGGCGCTGGTCTGGGTCTTGCTGCGTCTCTGGACGAGATTGAGTGAGAAGACGGCATGGGAGCGAGAGGATTTGGCATTGATAGCGGTGGCGTCAGTTTGGCGAATGGTCGAGCCCAAGGCAAGGGCGTTCATGAGGTCTTCGGCGGACTCAATCTGGACCTGGTGGAGACCGGTGACTAGGATGTTGCCCTTTGTGTCTTCGCGGATAGCGACATTGGTGCGTTCGCCGAGAGGAGTTGTGTCGGGAGTGAGGAGATCTCGAAGTTGTTCGTTGTAAATTTCTACGTAGGTGGCTTTGAGGGACCAGTGACGGTCGCCGAGGGGATTTTGCTGGGCATAATCACGGGGGTTCTTGATCTGGGTGAGGAATTGGCTCCCACGGATGGAGCCTATTGAGGCGTCATTTTTGCCGTATAACGAATCTAGCTTTGCGAAGAGGGCAGTTGCGGCGCGAGGAATGACGCCTGAGGTGGGATGTTAGCTAGTAGAAATGGCGGCGAGGGGCGCATTCGCGCGGCCAAGAGGGCGGCGACTTGCAAGGCGGACTCACCCATCATCTTGTCGTCTTGCTGATCTAGCGGGCCAGATGTACCCATTGTGTATGATTTGCCGGCGCCCGACTGACCATAGGCCAAGAGCGACACATTGTAGCCCTGGGCAAAGGAGTTGACCGAGTCGGCGAGATAGTCCCAGATACCTTGCTGCTCGACGTCGGGCGCAAAGACACGGTCAAAGACGAAGAGCTTGCGCCCTTGGGGTGATTCTATGGAGAGATTTGTATCTGAAGAGGTCTGGACCATGGAGCGCTGGAAGCGTTGGGGTATCAAGTCGTAGCCAGGATCTGAGGGCTGCAGAGGCGGTCGGATGCGGACAGCTAGGTAGGCGCGGGATGAGTATTGGGCGCGCGCAGTGAATCAAACGAGAGGCTAAGGAAAGAAGAGGGAAAAAAACGTACCGACGCGGACAGCAGTGCGTGCGTCCTCATCCGAGGCGCGGCTGCCAAAACCCGTCTTGCTGCTCATGCTCAGTCTGCTGCTGCTCCTCGAAGGCTTGAAGATGGTGGACGAGGGCCGCTGATGGATAGGCGAAGCTGGCGGCGTGCTCGCCATTTTGGGCGGGAATGGCTTTCGCGGGGACACGGATGGTCCCGGCGGCGCTTGGGTGAGTAATGGTCTTTCGACTTGAGAGAGAAAGTATGCTTGCTAGTAGGGGTAAGGGTTTGATTGTTGGTTTTTGGCGTTGGTGTTATTTTGGGGGTGAGATGACGGATAAGAAGGGAATTGAAATTGGGAAAAAGGTGCAGCAGGCAGTTCAGGCCGGTGCGGTTTCGTTTGCGCGGCGCGAACTGGTCGGTTGATGGCGGCCAGCTGCCAGTTGCCAGTTGCCAGCCAGTTGACAGCTTATAATTTTAGCAGGGGGCCGGTCGACGCTCAGGGATCTTTCTTTTTTTTTTTTCGGTGGGCAAGCAAGCCTGGTGGGTTGGAGTTGGTCACTGGTGGCCAATGTTAGCAGGACCAAACGGAGGAGGAATAGTAGGCCAAGGCATGTAGGTACCTACCTAGGCACCTGTTCACCACCTGTTCCAGTCGCGATGCCCAACAATGCGACTTTCCCAGACAAGACCAAAATAAAGACACGAGAGTCTGTTCCTTGTCAGAGTCGCAGACTTGATGGCGGTGGTGGCCGGCACTGGTGGTTGTGTGTGGTGTGGTGTGGTGTGCTGTGTGGTGTGCTGTGTGGTGTGTGGTGTGGTTGGTGTGTGGTGGTTCGCCCCGCGACGGATTGGGCCAACTTTCAGGCAAGCATGCAATGCAACAGCTCAAGGATGGTAGGAAAAATGGCCAGTTCCGCTGTGGATATACCCAAATGCTGAGATACTGATAAGCAAGGGCGCCAGTCAATCGAACCGGATTTTCTTCTTCGTTTCGACGATTATCAATGTCTCTCCGTCCGTCGTTCGTCGGCGCCGTGGGAGGAGGGGGGGCCTGTGGGAGAGCACAGCAGCAGGCGACTACTAAGCATACACCGGTGACAGCAGCCAAAGGGCTGGGGTTTTATTAGGTACCTGTTAATTAAACTGGAGGCCGGGGTGCACAGTGGCGACGCGGGCGGGCACACCGTTGCCGTTGGACGGCGCGAGAGACGGATGATGAAGTGGGCTGGTGGTTTTGGTCGTGGTAAAGTGGTGATGCGGCCGCCAGGAACACTCAAGTTGAATGCAGCCAAGAGGGGGAGAAAAAATTACCGCGAAAAACTGGCGGGCTGGCAATTGGATTCAGAGACTTGGGAATAATTCTCACCATTTAGTTTGTGCGCATCTGGCAAAAGGAGGCGGAAAAAGCAACACACATGGCACAAGCGGCGCAACAGCAACGCCGAATAGGGGGCGGGAGCTAGCCCGAGCCACTGGTACACGCGGTACACCAAGATGCTGTGCTCAAGTATCCGGACATACAAGCACCACAGCACCACCAAGCAAGTACAATATTCAATACCAAGCCCGTCGATACCTTCCCACTAATTAGTAATTAGTACGAGCACCCGGCAGCCGTTGCTCACTATTCCAGGCGCTCCCCCGTACAGATTCCAGCATCGATCGACGCACTGAGCTCTCGCACAGGCACTGCATCGACCTGTAACTAGCAGTATGTACCACAACCAGACAGCCAGACGAGGGGCTCCCAGCATCCTTGTTCCCAGCCATGCGCATGGCCTCTCTCTTCCCTCTCTGTATGACGCGATTGGTTCTGTCAACAGCCGAAATGAAATCGAGTCCCTTCCAAGAACCAGTCACCGCCATCGAAGCATCAATGCAGCCCAGTGGCTTGATTCCCCCTCTCACTGATCAAGTACCGACGCCTGCCTGCCTGTCCGTGTCTACGAGGGGTATCCGTACCTGCGCCAAAAAAGAATACAGGGGCAGGGGGGGTCACACCACGCCCCAAGGATATGTATCCCCCCCCCTTTGGCAGTCTTTTTTATCTTTTTTATCAGCAGTTTAATTCCGGGCTATTATTAAAACGTGCATCTAGTTATTTATTTGCTTGATTACCACCTATTTAATGGGGAATAGTAGGGCCAGTCTTTGCCAACGTCGCACTGCTCCCGGCCGGGCACCAGGCGACATCCGGTTCGAATTTGGAGAGTGGACTGGCCGCTTCCATGCGACCCGAATGCCGGCTTCTCTTCATCACTGCTCCATCGGCCATGGGCTTGGACCTCTCATCACAAAAGGTGGCTTGTCTTTGCTGGGGCTCCCTCCGTAACCAGCACTGGTAACTACGAATTCCTGCGCAATGCAGATACAAAATACCTCTCCCCTGACTCCCTCTCCAGCCACCGCTCCGTCGCCGCCTCCCCACGCTACCATTGGTCCATTGCCCAACCATTCTGGTACCGGCCAACCGGCTTCCCGGCTTATGGGCCTCGGAGCCAAACACGGCCATGACTTACTTTTTCCTGACTCTCACCAAAATCCTTGCAACAAAGAGCCAAGAGCCGATCTGCTCCTCTTTCTCCTCGGCGCTTTGCCTGCCATCCTGGCATGCCTGATTCATGCCCCAATGCCGATGCGCGTCGCCAATAAGCAAACCAAAACCAACCTCCAGTGCGGAATTTCTGCTATGCCCAGGGATTCTCTTAAGCGAACGAGATTATAAATGACTGCTTGTGAATATAACCATGAGCCAAAAACAAAACAAGCTCCGTTGGGCGCATCTTCAGCCACTCATTTCTCACCAAGAGCTGAATCCCGTCCGGAATGGGCAGCGACCGACTTATTGGATGGACATATTGGCCATTGTCCGCATCGTCCGTGTCACACATTTAGTTTTAAACTTGCAGGCTACGTACCTCGCAGCCTAGACGACCACATGTGTGACGCGCATGAGGAAATGCACATGGCCTTTTCCGCGTCACAATAGAAGTAGGCTACACCGTGGGGGGGCAGTCGGGTCGCCGGGTCGCCGTCTATGCAACTCGCCGCGGCAGAATAATAAAAAAAACTTCAAATAATACCACCCGCCGTAACTAATAATAACGTGTAAGTCGTCTCATACCCTTGCTTATCACATCTGTCGTCTTTTCCATCACATTCTGCAATGCGCAGATCTGCCGAGCCACCACCACCACCGCCGCGGTTTGATTACGGACATAGTCTCCCACCTTGTCATGACGCGCCGGGCCTCTTCCAATCGTCGCAAAAAAAAAACAATCGAACAAGATCGAACATCCCCCGTCATAGCACATGCGGTCAACCCCGTGGGCCTCGTGTTACTTCTCAGCCAGCCCTTTGTCTGATCCCGCCCCGCCAGGCGCCTGTGCGCCGGCCTATGCTCGCAGCTAACCCAACCTTGTGGCCTTCCATGAAGCTTCTTTTCTGCAAAACGTCCTTCTTCCGCAATCACCAGTTCCAAACATGAGTTTGTTTCTCCTTAGACCGGCTCTAAGCCAAACTTGGTTGCTCTTTAAACAACTTTAAATTGTCTCACCGTCAAAACGCTGTAATTGAGCCCGACTGTCTCTGGGTACTGTCTAACACTCTCGTCCACAATGAGACACCTCACGGCGTGCCCGGCTGGGTTTACACGCTGATCCTGCCCGTCATCAATGATCCGCGGGCTCCCGTGCTCGGCTTTCAGCTGTCAGCCGCCGACGCGGCCTGCCTTGTGCGGCTGTCCCTTCACGGCTACATGGAAACTTTATATCTCCTGACCCCTTTATTCACCAGCCATCCGTCGTTGTCTGTGCTTCACAGCGGAGGGGCTCGCGAGGCGATCTCTCAGTTGTCTGATAGGTTTCTTGCAGTCAGGTTAGTCATGTCGAAACTGACTATTACATACTTGCATGTCGTTCCCCGTCTTGCCCGCATATAGCCAGCAGTATGCATGCGCAATGCGAAGAAGGACTCTGCATATCCGCATAACGGTTTTGTACGATGCAGCTTCGCTGCAGATCTTTTCTCCGCGGTCCCACCTGGCTTGGCTGCCGATTCTGCCATGAGATTTGACGACGACAGTTTTTAGTTATTTTCATAGCTCGCGTTTGATGGGCCGTCAAGCACCAACTGCTGCCCAAATTCCAACCATTCGGGAATGCTCGACTCGAACAATTTAATTGTGTAGATGCATTGTTATACTGCAATCCCCTGTCCTTCAGCGAATGGGCTACGATCGGAATGGTCGTCGCTAACGAAGAGACCAATCGCTGCATCTTCGCTCATGCCGCCCTATCGACACATCATCAGCCACTGAAGAAAGTTCAGCCCATGCACAGCTGCCTCGTTTTTCTTTTGCTGCAACTTCAGTCGCTGGCTAGCGCTGCCTAGTTTCCTTCCTCTTTCCTTTTTACACTGGCCTTAGTTGACCCAAATGGGTGGCATTTTTGCCAAGCCAGCCAATTCTATGCCAGAAAAAGAAAGGGCTAAAAGCACAGCGACGAGTTGGCTCGTCAGCTCTATTATTAGCCTGCATCAACAGGGCTTATTAACCAGCCACTTGAGTTCGTCAGTTTGCGTGGCTTGGAAAAGAAGCTGTCCAAAATTGAAAGGGCTGAAAAAAAAAGGAATTGCAGGTTGCGAGAATGTCAGCTCCGAGAGAGGTACACATGTCAACTGACTCGGCCGAAGGGCGACTGTCCCCAGCCTTCAGGCAAGTGGCGCCGCCAGCCTTGGGCCAAAAGGCACGTGATTTCGCGTCGAAGATCGCAACCGCTTCGCCTGATCCTTCGCGTCGCCATGTCAAGCGACGGCCGAAGATACTGACGATTTTCCGACCCCACAATGGCCATTGGCGAGCTGGTCTCCAGCCATGGCTTCCAACATCATCGACCTCATCTCCTCCAGTCCGCCTAGAGATGTTGTTCCTCCCAGGCCGACCGCCGCCAAACCAGACACCGCCGCCTCCAACCTCGCACAGGTCGAGATCCACTCGGACGATTTCTGTAGCAGCGGTGACGATGTGTTCGAAAGCGGCAGACTCGTAAACGAGCCGATTGCAAAACGGCCGCGGCTGTCAGCTGAGGGTGACGCTGGTCAGAGAGAACGGCCGTCTGCCTTCTCCTTGACACAACCGTTCCAAGCGACCGGTCAGAAATCAAAGACTCTGCTAGACGATATCGAATTTATTAGCTCCATCGACTCGGATCCCTTTTCTTCTCCCAAACCCCGAACAAATAGCCTAAAAAGGAGCAGGACAGAGTCGGCGCTGCCCAGTAGCAGGCTTGTGCCCTCCTCTGATCCATTTGCTAGCTCACCGCCACCAAAACTGACTGCCAGATCGGCAAATACTCGAATCGCTCAGGATCTCTCGTCAGATCCATTTGCTAGCTCACCCGTGAAAATCCTCGCTTCCACTTGCACCTCCAATACAACACTTGCTCGAGAACCAGCACGACCCAAACGCACTGCGGCTGCGTGGGATCCTATCTCTAGCTCAGCTCCGTGCTCTTCCGCACCCCCCAAGACTGCAGCTGCGCCATCAAATCACACATCACGAAGTCCATCTGTCATTAGCATCGGAGACACGTCTGCTTCCAGCGATGACGATCTGCCAGCCCTTGGCAACTTTGACCTGTCGCAAGGCCGGTCTTCATACCACAATCGTTCAACAAGCTCGGTTCCAAAAGCCAAGTCAGCAAACAAGTCTAAGCGCAAGGTTTCCGATCCAACGCAGAGAAAATCCCGACAGACCATTGACCCAAGTCAACGCGCCGCAGCCAAGGCTGCTGAGAAGGAGCACAAACGCCGCGAGCGAGAACGAGAAAAGGAAGAGCGGCAGCGGCAAAGAGACGTTGCCGCTGCCATTGTGGAGGTAAACAAGGCCAAGGGAAACAGAAAGGTCTCTACAAAAGAAATGATTGTGGACATTCCGTTGTCTCTCCCACCAACTATCAAAGTGCAACTGGAAACGTTGCTCGATGGGCTGGAGGTGCAGCATGGAGACTATGACAGTGCAGTACACAATGTCGTCAAGTGGCGCCGCAGAATCAACAGCAGGTTCGACGACGAATCGGGACAATGGGTCCCAATGCCACTGCGCATCGACAAGGAAGAACACGCCCTATTGTTCATGACTGCAGAGGACATAGTGCAGCTTGCCCTCGATGATGGCCTGGACAAGCATATGACCTCAGTTCGAAGCCAATATCCAACCGAGAAATTAGTATACATCTTACAGGGCGTCACTACCTGGATGAGGAAGAATCGCAATACGCGCAATCGGCAGTTTGCCGCTGGTGTTCGATCACAGGGCGAAAGTCAGGCTGCAACCGGACGCCGACAGGCTGAGCAAGCCGAGTACGTCGACGAGGACGCGATAGAAGATGCCATTCTCCGGTTGCAAGTCGAGCACGACGTTCTCATTCACCACACTGCTATACCACTCGAAACGGCGCAGTGGATTTCCATCTTTACGCAAAACATTTCCACCATTCCCTACAAGAAGCAAAAAGACGAGGACACGGCCGGCGCTCGCTTCTGCATGGAGAGCGGCCAAGTCAAGACGGGCGACAGCACGCAAGACACCTACGTGCGCATGCTCCAGGAGATTTTCCGCGTCACGGCCCCCATTGCCTACGGAGTGGCATCGGAGTTTGGCACGGTTACGAAGCTGGTTGAGGGATTGGCAGCGCGGGGGCCAACCGCGCTGGAGCAGGTCCGCAAGAGCGCCAACAAGGACGGCGCGTTCTCGGACCGGGCGATTGGGCCGGCCGTCAGCAAGCGTCTCTACAAGATTTTTACAGGCACAGACGAGACTAGCACGGACGTATAATGCAGTAAAAGCACACGGTGGCTTAAGTAGCAGTAATATCCCCTAAGTTGACAGAGTCAGCAAATGTTCATATAATAACGAATCAAATAAAACAGTGAAGATTTATGTCAAGTGTCAGACAGCAGTTGGTTAAATTCGTGTCCACATAGTGTGTTCGGTACAGGTCTGTGAATATTTGTTCCTCATCATATACTTGTGCAGCAAAAAGGCATGCAAAAAGGAAAAAAAAGGCAAGGAGGGAAAAAAGGAAGGAAGTTGCTCACCATTTTGTCAAAGCGCTGTAGTCAGAAAAAAAAGCCAGTCATCAATCATCATCATCATCGTTGTCGGTTCACATCTTCCTCCCACCAAAGTAGGACTCGATGCTCCGCTGCTTCTCATCATGCGCCGCGCTGCCAATGCCGCCGCGTGTCCGCTTCAGATCCCGCAGATGGGCCGTGCAATTCACGGCGAGCACGTGCATGCGCAGCCCGCGCCCGCCCGTCGCGAGGTCCGGCACGAGCAGGCACTCGAGGTACGCCGTGTTGGACCACCACGGCT
>NW_006271970.1:526804-549663 GCF_000225605.1 Cordyceps militaris CM01
CGTCGCGCGCGCTGCAGGTCCGACGTGAAGACGGCGCGCACGCTGCCGGACGGGAACCGCGCGGCGAGGTGCGCCCCCAGGCGGCCGGCTTGGAGCGCCCCGTGGGCGGTCAGCGCCGAGTCGGTGATGCCGGCGTACACGCCGGCCACGTTGTCGACCGTCTCGCCGTGGCGCACGAGGAGCAGACGCATCGTGGCAGGTTACTAGAGGGCGGGCGGGCGTGGGCGATGGGAGCGAAATGCCAAGGGGATTTGGAGAATCGGTCTGCAGGAGGGATGCAGCAGGCACGAGGGTATGGGAGAGGTTTTTGAGCCCGGTGCCTGCTGCAATTGTTCAAAGGCAGTACTGAGCTGGGTTGAAGTTGAGAGAAAAAATTGATGAGATTTTTTTTTCTCTCGTTGCAGGTTGTGTATGGTTTTGGAATAGGTGAGTAAGCGTATATGTACCTAAGCAGTGGTGTATCTAACCAACACTGGGAGCTTTGTGATTGGCTGACGAAGAATCAAGGAGGGATACCCTGGAATCGAATGTTCTCGGTTCTCGTCAGATGCTTTGAGGCAGAGAAGTGACATGTTCTTCAAGTTTCAATATCTGCTGGTTTTGAAGGAACCTCTTTTTCCCTTTACATGATTGCCGTTCCCCGGGGATGTGTCACGCGCAAGCATTTATGATACGAAGGACTTCTAGCCAAGCACTCGTATTTCAGTGTCCGTAAACATAAATGGGTAAACAAGACAAGGCACACATCATCATGTCAGCTGCCATGAATATTCTGTATTACTCCCTGAAACTCCCTTGATTTAGGTGTATTCGAATCGTGGCATGTGTATACCTAGCTACTGGCCAGTAACTAGGTCAACTCCTAGTTCCGTGACGACACGAAGGACCGCAACGACCAAGACTCCAAATCCGGGCCCGCGAATTCGAGGTTCGCCTCGTATAATCGGCTTGGTATCTGTATTTTTATACCAGTAGCTAAATATTGATACGACAAAACAATAGCCTGGACTGGCAGTTCCTCCATGACCAGTCGCTGGCGTGAATGTGCAATACCCTATTTATATCAACAATCTATTTGTGCATGGTGACACTTGTTCGCCGAAATTATCAGAATGGAGGGTGCCACGGAAAGCCCTGTCATTCATTCAATATATTCCGCCCCCCTTCATGTCTTGCTGCTAGGTTTTAATCCATCCTGGCCTGCGGCGGAGGATGCACCATGGAGTTATTTGGAGGTTTTGGGTTTTGGATATAAAGTGAGTTGAGATTGCATTTTTCATGTAAGTTAATAGAAGGAGACGTATGTAACATGCCCCGTCTCCGGATTGCCTGTCATGGTCTCGACAGCCACTGTAACAGACCCCAGCATCTTGGCATACCAAAAGGCAATCTGCAGTGAGGGGCGCTCACCAGAATAGTGGTTCTGGGACGCTGCACTCAAAATTGCAGTCGACATATTGGATTCCTGAATCCTTTTGCGATCCACACAGCAGGACGACCATTTGCAAGTTTTGAAAGTATCGCCTGTCATTGCATCTGTCACTGGAACGCTACAGTCAGCAGCCCGTTCTGCTACCTGTCAATGTAAGTTATTATTATATCCATTGTATAAAGCTGTCAAAAGGTGCCGGACTCTATTGGTCTAAATACAGAAGATTCTCTATGCATATAAAAACGTAGATTACATGAACCACCGCGCGTCTCTCCGTTGGCCTCGCAAGTCATCAAGGCATCCTAGAGGTCAAACGGCTTAGATGGCAAGAAGGGCAAGGAGCGCAGCGATACCAAAGACAGCACCGGTGCTAGAAGCAGCGCCGGTGGGAACCGTGGTAGGGGTAGAAATGCCCGAGGTGCGCGACGCAGTCGCCGTGCTGAGGGTGGTAGTGTTGGTACCGGTACCGTTAACGGCAGAGCTGATGGACGTAAACGCAGTGGTGCTCGAGGTCTTGGTCAACGAAGCCGCAGAGGTGATGCTGGACGCAGCCTTGGTGGCGCTGGACTTGGTCTCAGTCGCAGAGCTCGTCTCGGAGCCGGTAGACGCAGCGCCAGTGGAGGAAGCAGAAGAGCTGGTCGGGCTGGATTCGGCGCTGCTGCCGTCCTTGAGGTTGATCTTGATGCTCTTGGCGCTGCCGGATTTGTCACCGTAGACGTACTCCTTGACATCCTTGGCGGTGGCACTGCTGCCGCCGGCGTAGTCGACAATCTTGATGCTCTTGTAGATGGCGGTGGAAGGGCCGCTCGAGAAGTCGGCGATGCCGCCGGCCCACTCGGTGGTGCCCGGGCGGCCGCCCTCGTAGCCGGCAACCCAGGCGCCGACCTTGACCTGCATGGGGCTCTGGGGGAAGGCGTCGCCGACGGAGGCGCTGGTGAGGGTGCGCACGACGGCGCCGTTGATGATCCAGTCAATCTTCTCGGGCGTCCACTCAAAGACGTAGGTGTGGATGGCGCCGAGCGGGTTGTCGACGGCGTGGAAGCCGCCGCGGTTGAAGACGGAGTCGTCGCCCTTGGAGAAGTAGTTGGACTGGATCTGCTTGTTGTCGAAGCCGACCGTCTCAAAGTCGATTTCGTCGCGCGTGTCCGACTGCAGCACGATGGAGCTCACGATGCCCTTGCCGGCGGCGGCCTGCATCTCCACCTCGACGCGGCCAAAGAAGAGAAACTTGTCGGAGCGCAGCGTCGGGGCCTGCAGCGGCGCGTCCATGGCGCCGATGGCGCCGCGCGCGTCGTAGGTTATGGCCTTGCCGTCCATGGCGTGGAAGGCGGCGCAGGCGCCCGCGGTGAAGTCGCAGTTGGCGCCATCTTTGCCAAAGGCAGGGTTGGGCTTGCAGGCTGCGGAAAGAGGCGTGTTAGCATACAACAAAGTGGTGATGGACAGAAAGGGGGCGCCGATTGCATACTCTTCTGGCGCGGGTCGCACTCAGACCAGGTCTGGGCAGACACGAGCGACACGGCGGCGAGAGCCACGGCAAGCTTGGAGAACATTTTTGTTTTTCGGATGTTGAAAAGGGAGTGAGTGGTAAAGATGAAAAATAGAATAAAATGGCAAGATGAATAGGCAAGAAAACGAAGGTGGTGTTGTATTATGAGTCTGAAACGAAGGACTGAGTTGCTGTGGAAGGACAACGACGGGACGGCCAGGGTGTGCCAAGTGACTGAATTATAACCAGAAAAGAAAGTCGATAATAATAATGGTAACAATAAAGACTCCACGAAAAGGAGTTTTTTCTTTGAGAGGTTCATCTAAAAAGGGTGAATGGGCCGGGGGGACCACTCACGACCAACCAAAGCAATATTGTATCGAGCCAAGCGTCTCAAGACCCCCGTCCATCCCCGCCAAGGAAGGTCCGCCGGATGCCTTGCTGGGCGGCTGTGCCCACTGCGAAGAAGAAAGAAAAGGCAGCAAGGAGATCCACGGGGTCCAATCTTGGGAGGGGGACTCGCGGAATGCTGGTCGTTACCTGCGTACGGCTTTGGTAGACGTTTACGAAGTGATACGAAGGTAACGTAAGGAATACGCGCGCGAGTATGGAGTATGCACATGTACATGTACATATACATATACACATGCGGGCGTCGTTTTGGTGTCCTTTTTGTGAAATTGACTCGCTCGGCGCCGAGATCAGCGGAAGAAATATACCCAGTACCCGTCCAATGTTACCGGGCGCTACATTTCAGGCTGAGCTATAAAAGAAGGTGAGTAACTGTTGATATGATACTATCGGTCGCACGGGTAATGAGCGCCGAGAATGCCAAGAAAGGGTTCCCATAATTCCAAGTCGTAGGCCAAGCAGCGGCGGTTTTATGCATACGTACGCGTTGCCTGCCCGCGCCTCCTGGGCTATGCCGTGGAAAGCGCCTCGCTGTCAAACGCATAAAGACAACAAGGGATGGACTTGCCACAGAGGCGGTCTTTGTGGGAGATCTGGAGGCTGAGATGTGTCGAGGAGGGCCGTTGCCTGTTTGGGTCGAGACGAGTTTCTTCTGGGCTTAAGACACTGGATCGGGACAACTCTATTTTTTGTCTTTCAAGGTGGGAGCAACTTCAAGCTTTGGATGTTGTGTTCAGCTAGGGCGAAGAAATAACGGTTTGTTCGAGCTGACAGCCCAGTCCGTCGGCCAACAGGAACACACTAACACGGTCGCAGCACATTTCATAAACACACAATGAAAATAATGTATCGCCGCTCTTGTGCTCCATCTGACCGCAGCCGTTTGACCCTTTTGATAATTTTCGTTTCAAATATTATTGTGCCACTACGTCGCCACTCGCGTTATGTCAACAGCCTATGGACACCGGGTCAGGTGTGAGTTGAAGTTTGCCACGCGTCATAAATTATTAAATAAAGAAAGCGCACCGATTTCCAACTTTTTTGTTATAACGCTTCAAGGTAGTAGATGTTCAGGATGAAAGCTGCTCTCCTCTACTCAGTTGCCGTCGATTTCGATTTGAACACTCCTTGATTCCAACCACTGGTCGTGCCTCGGTGCCGGATTCATTGAAGAAATCATTTTTATTATTCTTATAGATTTTTCGACATTTCACTACGTTGTGTTCCATTCCAGACGCTCGCTGAATTCGTTTCCGTCAATCGCCTCACCAGACAACACCCCACCAGTAACGTCGTCTACCCACCTCTCAAAACATGAGCATGGAAACCAGCTGTGAGCCGTCTATAAAGTAGGGAGGGCCAAGGTAAACCTATCGTCAAAAGTAATAACTTGAAGAAGTTTCCGAAAGCTAAGGGATGAGATAAAGGGTCGGCAATATCGTACGTGCGGTCAACCCTGGCCATCAGAATTTCTGCCCACAGCTCAGCTTCAGTCTTCTCTCAGGTCGTACAGACTGGTTCCAGTAGACAGTCTGCACTTGATTCGCCAAAAAGCTTTTTCCCATGCGATAAATAGACAGGCTTGGCGGATCACTCCAGCTCCGGGACTTCATGATGCCGTGATGTCCAAGTCTCTCGGTGCCATGAGATCCTTCCGTCGGTTATTAAAAAACCCCTGCGACGAAGAATCGTATTTCACCAGCAACTTATTGAACAAGTAACTGACTGTTGGGCCTCCTGTGGCGCTCACACTCCCCGCTCCTTGTCAGCCACGCAACAACGCCCGCAGCCAGGTCGCGTGGTCCTGCGAGCTGTGTGCCATTTGCGAATAATAACGCGTCGCCACACTATTCCCGTAGAACCCCATGCACCGATTCACGGCCCTGACATAGGTACCGGAGCTCTCCCGATCATGCGGAACATGTTTCCTTGGGAAAGAGCCGTGAAGTCGCCGGGCGGAACGGCAGCCCATGCCATGACATCTGAACTAAGGGTTGAGGTGTAGCATATCAATAAAAGTAGCAAACAAGTCCTTTCTCCTTTAATAATAATAATTTTTGTCTCACTTTTTCAGCTAAAACCCATCATTTTGGAGCCGACCACAAGAACGTTTTTACTCCTCTCATGGTATCACCGACACATTGCCAGCAGAGTTGCATCGCTGGGGGCCGAGGAACGTGATTAAAATGGGAACGAATGATGCAACTATGTACCATACAGAAGAACTCCTAGCAGGGTAGGTCTTTGCGGGTGAACATCTTATTTTGTGCACGACCCGTGCTAACATATGGTCCTTGTCGTAGCGCACAATGGTTCTGTCTTCTCGCCGAGCTTTATCGAACCGGGCTGCTTCAAACTGCCATCACTGCCTTCTCAGTCCTTTATCTCAGCTGCCAGGTATTATGGAAAAACAAAGGCACGCCTGGAAAGGTGTTGCTTCTCAAACCCCAGGGCACCCTCCTTTCTGAGAGCATCGGCCCAGCTCTCAACGTCCTTACCCTTGGCCTGTTCATTGCTGCTCGTGATGCCGACTGCATAGCTCTGGGCTATGTATGCCTTTTGCAGCTTGTACGGGCCATTGGCCCAGACAGCTATCGAAAAGTTCTGCGCTGCCACATCGACGCCATGCTCGTCGGCACGCTTGGCTTGATGCTGGCCGCGGAAGGATTGCCCTTGATGATGGTGGCCAGCGAATCCTCTGTCGGGCGGCCCCAGCTTTTTGCAGCTACTTCCCTTCTCCTCTCAGTGTGTATTGCGGTCCTCACTCCGCACGAATGGCTTTCGCAGGCCGACGGCGGCCTCGATCATGTGTTTGAGCCCACAGGCGAGGAAACGTGCAGCTGGGTAGACTACCTCTTTACATATTCCCGGGCCGGCAACCTCATCCAAAAGAAGAAGGCAAAAATCACGATTGAGCAGTTGGACCAGCTCCCCTCTGCGTACAATTCCGAGCTTTTGCGACGCAAGTTTTCTCAAGTTCGCAACACGCAGCCGACCACGACCGATGCGCTCGCCTCGCTCCTCTGGACTCAACTTCTCCTATGCACCGCATTGGGCGTGCTGGTCGCAGCGGCCCAGCTTCTCAGCCCGATGGGTCTTCACCGTCTTCTCGAGTACATGCAAGACCCTGAGCAGGCCGTCTTCCAGCCACGGCTATGGCTCGCCGTCATTTGCGGCGGTCGGATAGCGCAGACGGCACTGCAGCAGGCATACAGCTCCTACTCCCGCAAGCTCGTGGCCCAAGTCGGCGCAATGCTGACCGGGGAAGTCTACCAAAGCGCTCTCGCATCGCGCGAGCTTCACGGCGATTTCCTGAGCGCTGGTGACGTTGGGCCTGAAACGGGATCGCAAAGTACGGCGTCTGGTGTACTGGAGAATTTGGTGTCAAGCGATATTCGAAACATTACGCAGCTTCACGATGTCCTCGTTTGCGTGACGGCCATTCCGGCTGCTGCTGCTGCCGCGTTCGGGCTGTACCAGCTTGTCGGCTGGCCTTGTCTTGTGGGCATTGTCCTCGCGCTCTCGGGGTCTCCGTTTGAATCCTGGATCATGGAATATGTCGGAGACCAGGAGGAGCGGCTCAAAACGGCCCAGGATTTACGCATCTCCCTGGCGTCTGAATACCTCCGGTCCATCAAGATCATCAAGTACTTTGGCTGGGAGGAGTCCGCCGCAAAGAAAATCACGCAGGCTCGAGCAACAGAGCAGAAACATGTCAAAGCCATCGATATTTTCAGCACGGGAATGGCCCTCATAGCTACCCTTTTCCCAATTCTGTCGCTCGTCTCAATCTTTGGCCTCCACGTTCTTGTCCGGAAAATGCCACTGACGGCATCAACCGCATACACGACCATTCAACTACTGGAGATTGTCAAGGACTGTTTAGCTTTCCTTGCTCTCGTCAGTGTCGACTTCTCCAGGGCAAAGGTATCGTTGCGTCGTTTGGATAAGTTTTTCAAAAGCCTGACGCCGCTCGATGCCTATCCGAGCGGACCTGTCGAGATTCGCAATGCGACGTTCCAGCGTGCTGCCGGAGCCGCTTTTCATCTCCGAGAAATCGACATCAAGTTCAGCCAGGGCGGCTTGAATGTGGTGACGGGCGACAGTGGTAGTGGCAAGTCCTCGTTGTTGTTGGCGCTGCTGGGAGAGACTCATAAGAAAAGCGGTAGTGTCACTCGCCAGCAAGATGTCGCCTATGCACCACAAACTGCATGGTTGCAAGCTGGTACAATTCAAGAAAATATCATGTTTTACCGCAAATACGATGAGAAGCGATACAGAAGTATCATCGACGCTTGTTGCCTGGACGTTGACTTGGCGGCAATGAAGCATGGAGATCAGACAGTGATTGGCGACGGCGGCTTTGCTCTGTCGGGTACGTGCTCCAGTATCTTGTTCAGGTCAGATTACAGACTAATGGAATACAGGCGGGCAGCGCGCAAGGGTTGCTCTCGCAAGAACCTTGTTTTCGGACGCGTCGTTGCTTCTACTCGACGACATTTTCTCCGCACTGGACAGCAAGACACGTTTACAAGTGTGGAACGGCGTGTTCTGTTCAGACCTTGTGCAAGGCAGAACAGTCATTCTAGTTACCCAGCATGCCTGGATTGCGCGTGAAGCCAATCTCACTGTTGTCATGGAGAACGGCCGTGTTCGATCCGCCACGGAAAAGCGAGGTCATCTACGCGAGGCGAAACCCATCCCATCCAACACGGAGGCGAATGAAGAGTCATCAGGCCAGACTTGCACTCAATTGTCCATCGAGAAGAATGCCTATACTGCACAACAGGCAGAATTGGCGGCTGGTCAAGAAACATCAGTAGCAGGTACCACGGGCCCTCTATCCGGCAAGTCACACTTCCTCCAAGAAACAGGCTTGCTAGCTAACATGGTGAAACAGTGTTGACGTACTTGATGATGTACTTTGGTGGGCCGTTGGTTTCAACTTTGACTGTGGCAACCTGCTTCCTTCACACAGGCACTGGTATTTACACCAACTACTGGATGTCGCGCTGGGTTGAGCACGCCGACGACGGCGGAAGCAGCGCCTCGTACCACTTGGCGGCGTACATTGGCTTGAGCTTCCTTACCGAGGCTGTGGATGGGGTACGCATGATGGCTTTTAGCAGAGGCATTTGGGTGGCTGCCGGAAAGCTCCATATGGACGTGATCAGTGCCGTCATGGCGGCGCCACTGTCGTGGTTCACCGAGCAAGCGATATCCGAGACGCTGAATCGGCTGTCGGAGGACATGTCGACCCTGGATCAGAGCATCTACAACTCTATTGTCCCAGTCATCAGCAATGTGATTAGGTGTATGCTCATGATGGGGAGCGTTGCATCTAAACTCCCCGTGTTCATGCTGCCAGCGCTTGCCATGCTGGTATTTGGCTGCTTGATCGCGCGGAGGTATGAGGCAGCCAGCCATCGTCTCGCAGAGCTTGTTTCTGCCAGCCGATCTCCCATTCTTTCAGACTTCTCCGAGGGGCTTGCAGGTTCCATGGTGATTCGTGCGACACCGGCGACGCCGGCAATTTTTCATGCCAAGATAAACCGCTTGCTCTATGCGTCGTCCCGGGCGCAACATGCTCAGTCCAATGCCAGCCAGTGGCTCAAATTTCGAATGAGCATCTTGGCTACGGCTATTAATGTGCTCGCTGCGTACCTTGCCCTGTCCCAGAGCGGTAAGATATCGGCCGGGTTGACGGGCTTCTGCTTGTCGCAGGCGACGCAGCTCAGCGACAATGTCTTGTCGTTGATCTTTAGCTTCAACAATCTGAGCCGTGATATGCAAACGGTATGTTTTGAAATGAATGGTTCTTGTGTACACCCTTTCCTTTATTTTTCATTTTGCTAATGCTGGGTGGGATAAAGTTCCAGCGTGTTCGCGAGTACACTCAGCTGGCGCCAGAAAAGGACTTGGTCGCCGAGACGAGCGAGGAATTGCCAGCAACTTGGCCGACAACTGGCGCTATAGAATTGCGGAATGTCACGGCTCGATACAGCCCTGACGGCCCGGATATCTTGAAGAATATATCTCTGAGGATTCGGCGCGGGGAGCGGCTCGCCATTGTTGGCAGAACCGGCAGCGGGAAGAGCACGGTCAGTGCTTGTAGCCAACACGGCAGGTTGTCAGGCGGCTAACTTGATGATAGCTGATTTTATCCCTACTTGGATTTACAACCATTCAGTCTGGGCAAATACTGTATGACGGGGTGGACATTCAATCGATTCCGCGCAAGCGTCTGCGCCAATCCATCTCCACGATCCCGCAAGAGGCGCAGCTACTCCAAGGCACTCTTGCTTCCAATCTCGACCCCTGCGGCACAATTCCAGAATCAGAGCTCCAAAACGCCTTGGATGCGTGCCAGTGCATTCTCCGATCCACAGACAGCGCGGATGCGACGGCAGCAGCCTCTGTTGATTCCGCAACCAACGACGCGTTTGCAGACAGACTCACGCTGTCGACCGTGGTCCGGTCCAAGGGGGCCAACTTTTCCCACGGCCAGCGACAGGTGCTCTCGCTGTGTCGCGTGCTGGTCCGGCGCTCCAAGCTCGTCCTGCTCGACGAGGCAACGTCGAGCATGGACGCGCGCACCGACGCCGGCGTCCAGCAGGCGCTTCGCGCAGAGCTCTCGCGTGCAGGCGGCCAAGACAGGACACTGATTACCGTGGCGCATCGGCTGCAGACCATCATGGACTATGACAGGGTCGTGGTCATGAGCGCGGGTCGGATTGTGGAGGTCGGTAGTCCGAGGGAATTACTGGCCAAGAAGAGTGCGTTCTATGACATGGTGATGCACGGGGAGAAACATGTTCTGAGTGGTGCAGGGTAGTGGTGTGGTGGTAAACAGGTAGACCACTAGTGCGTACCTACTAATAAGTACTGTAGTATACATACCACTGTTTACTCTTAATTACGTCCCGAATTATGTTTTAAGCGTGTGTTTTTAAGAGGTATTATCATGTATCGAAAATAACGTCAAGATGATATAACTGCGCAGAAAAAAATGTTTGAAGAAGGTTGCTCTAGGTTAGGTGTTGAAGGACTCAGCCAGCAGTACCGGGTGGTGGGCAACGTTTATTTAGCACCCCACCAACGTCATCACAACCCGCCAGCTCTCACGAGCATCACCCGACACAACAATCGCCAGAAGCGTGACTGCCGCTCTGCACGGCGACTGAGCGCATCATGGACTCCAAGTAAGCATGCTCGTGGAATGCAAACCCCTGAGAATCCGCTAACGTCTGCAGGACCAGCAACATTCTCTCGTTGCCGTTTCGACGGTCGGTGCACCTCTCCCTCGCCACCACGATCCGCCAGTACATCAACGCCAAGTATGACCAGCACCCCGACATGTTCCGCCCGGACCTCGACGCCATTGACGCGCTGCGCACCGATGCCATCAACGTTCGCGAACCCCATACCAGCGGCGTCAAGAAGCTCCAGGCCTACGCTGCCCAGCTGGTCTGGATCGGCGGCAAGTTTCCCATCGACGTGCGTCAGACTCGCCAGAGGCCCGCGTGCTTGTGAGGATACTAATCGAAGCACAGATTGGCGCCGAGTTCACATGGTACCCCGCGCTTGGCTATAATACCGAACGACCCATGGTCCGCAACAACCTCAAGTACGAGCTCATGAATGTCCTCTACAACCTGGCCTCGCTCTACTCCCAGCTCGCCATCAACACGTCGCGCGCCAACACCGACGGCCTCAAGACGGCCGCCAACTATTTTTCCCAGGCAGCCGGCGTCCTCTCGCACATCAAGTCCACCGTGCTGCCGGAGCTGCGCATGTCGGACCCGCCCGAGGACATGGACGAGCACACCCTCGAGTCGCTGACCCAGCTGCTGCTGGCCCAGAGCCAGGAGTGCTTCTGGCAAAAGGCCGTCATGGACGGCTACAAGGATGCCTCCATTGCCAAGCTCGCCGCCCGCGTATCCGACCTGTACAACTTGGCCGGCGAGTCAGCCGTCAAGAGCGAGGCCATCAGCAGCGCCTGGATACACCACATGACGGCCAAACACCACCACTTTGCCGCCGCCGCCCAGTACCGCGCCGCTTGTGACTGCTTGGAGAAGAGAAAATATGGTGAAGAGGTGGCACGGCTCCAGGATGCCGTGCAGTGCGTCAACGAGGGCATCAAAGAGACCAAGGGCGGATACCTCAACAAGCTTGTGGTGGAAGACTTGAATGCGCTGAAACGAAAGGTGGAAGAGGATCTTAAGCGCGCAGAAAAGGACAATGATATCATCTTCCTCAGTGAGTCTGGTTCCTAGACGTGTTTGATTGCTGCTAACCTGCGCAGATATTGTGCCGCCAAAGTCGGAACTAAAAATTCTCGACCGAGCGAATATGGCCGTCGCCAGAGTACCCAAACAAATTTCGGATCCCTACGAATTCTTCGGAGACAAGGCCGAGTTTGGGCCAGCCCTCTTCTCTCGCCTGGTTCCCTTCTCGGTACACGTTGCCATTTCGATATACGAGGAACGACGCGACCGAATGGTGGACCAAAGTATTATACAAGAGTTGGAAACCATGACGGAGCAGTTCCACAATGCTTTGGCGTCTCTTGGACTTCCAGGCTCAATACAAGCTCTAGAGAAGCCTCTCGGGCTACCGCCTAGTCTCGTGCAGCATGCTGAAGAGATTCGGCAAGCAGATGCTGTCAATAGACTCCACAAGTCCTTTATTGACATTGATAAGCTGCGGGCAGCTGATATGGCCATCTTTGAAGAGGGCATCACGGCGCTGGCGGCTGAGTACGACGAGGACCAGCAATTACGCGCCAGATACGGCACCGATCGCTGGGCTCGTCCAGACAGCAAGACCGACCCGCAAGGCGCAAAGCTTTGGCACCACGTCACAGAAATTGAGAGCTACTTTGAGAGCAGCTCAAGCAGCGATGGCGTGGTGCGCGAAAAGTATGCAGCAAACGAAGACTTGCTGCGCATCTTATCCGGACCCGACCGCGGGATACAAAACTACGTGCCGTCTGGCGGGCAGATGGACATGCGCGAAGACCTCAGAACGTCGATGGGAAAACTGCGCAGTGCGTATAGTGACGCAGTGCGCTTCGAAAGCAAGCGACGGGTCAAGGTCAAGAACTTGAAGGAGAATGCCAAGCGCGACGACATCAAGCCGGATATTCTCAAAGAAGCAGCCAGACTGGAGCGCACATATCCCACGACAAGCATTGTACCGGCGCACTTTGAAGACTTTTTCGACAAGAGGCTGGACAAGCTCTACGAGACAGATATTGACGGACTGGATAAAGAAGCAAAGGAGCAGGAGCAGCTGGTTGCGCAGCTGCAACGGGCGAATCGCGAGTTTGAAGCACAAAAGCAAAAGGGAAGCTCGCGTGCGAACCGCGAACGCGAACAGGCGCTGCAGAGGCTGGATTCGGCATACTACAAGTACAAGGAGATTCTCAACAACTTGGACGTGGGCCGCAAGTTCTACAACGACTTGAGCAAGATTGTCGGACAGGGGTTCCGGGATGAGGCCAAGTCGTGGGTTGCCCAGCGGCGGATGGAAGCCCGCGCTTTGGAAGAGTACGTTTTTATTTCCATGACAATGACGCAGAGTATCGTTGAGATACGACGCATATCATCGTTGATACAATGACGCTTATTAACCGTTGACAGGGAACTGAGCATGCCGACGCTGTCAAACCTCAACATATCAAGAAACCACACCCCCGTACACAACGCCCCGCCGCAGAGCATATATCAACAACCACCGGCGCAGCAACAGAGCTACTACGGCGGCATGCCCCAGCAGGGGTCCGGACCGGTGGAGGCGGCGGCCATTCAGTCGTGGGCCGGCGCGGGAGACAATGTGCAGCAACCGCAGCCGATGCCGCCGGTGGCGAACCCGATGGGCACCATGTGGACGCCCGGGGGGCCCATCAATTTCGGGGCCGGACTGTCGCAGGCCGGCAGTGGGGAGGGACAGCAGCAGCAGCAGCAGCAGCAGGGAACGTGGAATCCGAGTTTGGGGATTAAATTTGGGTAGTGGTCATGTAGATGCCGTTGTATACCATCTACTTGTTGAAAACATGAATCAAATGAGTTTCTTGCTATCTTTTACGGACCTAGAGGATCAAAGCATTATGATTTGATAAATTGGTCATGTTCGGCAGCCATCTCATTCTGCACCTAGAAATTTTATTATTATCATACATGCGAGTTGAAAATTTGGTATTGCTCTGCAACCACTGCAAGGTAGACGTGTTATCAAATAAACAAAGGAAATGCCGAATAGGCTAAAGGAATGAGCACGCAGCGGGTATTTCAGACGTCCATGCCGCCAAAACAAAAACAAAACCATGGTCTATATGCAAATGAATCATAAAACTCCAAGCCAAGCCAAATCCAAATAAAATCCAGCCCGGTCAACGATCAATGAGCGGCATTGGCCGCGCCCTCGTGCTGCAGAGCCTGTTGTGCGGCAGCCAGCTTGCCAAACTGCCACTCGGGGAGGGTGATGCCCGTCTGCTCATTGATGGTGCTCATGAGCGGGGGCAGCATCTGGTAGACGTTGCGCATCGTCTCTGCGGGATCGCTGCTGTTGCCGGTGCCGCTGCTGCTGCCGGTGTTCCAGACGGAGATTTTGGGCTCGAGGCCGCGGATGGCGTCGGCGTTGGCCTGGGCCAGCTCGACAAAGGTGCCCTTTTCGAGCATGACCCACTGCAGGAGGCCGGCGGGGCCGCCAAACGCGGCGGCCATCTTGGCGTAGGCCTCGGCCAATGCGGCGAGGCCCTCGGCCTCCTTGAGGCGGCGGACAATGTCGGCGTCGGCGAGCTGCTGGGTGGCGTAGCCGGCGGCGTCGGCCTCCTGGCGGACGCGGTAGGCGTCGGCGTCGGCCTCGCGCTGGCGGGCCTCTTGCTGGGCGCGGGCGGCGGCGGCGACCTCGTACGCGGCGGCGTCGGCGGCCTGCTGCTTGCTCTCGCGGATGATGGTGGCCTTGACGAGGTCCGTCGCGCGCAGGCGCTCCAGCTCCGCCGCCGCGCGCTTCATCTCCATCTCCTTCTTGAGCTCCTCGTCGGTCGACTGGATCGTGCGCTGCGCCGTCACCTTGGCAATGTCCACGTCGCGGTCCAGCGCCGCCTGCTGCGTGCTGAGCCGCGCCACCGCCGTCGCCCGCTCAATGTCCCGCTCCGTCTTGGCCACCGCCGTCTCGGCGTGGATCTTGGCAATCTCCCGCTCCTGCTCGCCGCGACGCGCCGACTCGCCCACGTTGCCCTTGAGCTGCGCCTCGGCGACGTCGATGCGCGCCTGGTTGGTCGCGCCCTCGTGGGCCTTGCGGGAGAGGGACTCGAAGTAGTTTGAGTTGGGAGCGTCTTTGAGTTCTTTGACCTGTGAGGGGTGTCAGTATATATATATATATATATATATATATATCATTTGAGACAAATTGGAAAAGAAAAAAAACGCACATTCGAGTTCCAGATGCGCAGGCCAAACTGGTCCAGCTCGCCCTGAATGTTGCGAAAGATGCGCTTCTTGAACATTTCGCGCTCGGTGAAAATCTCCTCCATGGTCATGCTCGAGACGAGGACGCGCGTCTCGCCCTCGATGATGCCCTTGACAATGTTGGCGACGTGGCGGAGCTTCTCCTCGCGGTCGGCCTTGCCGTCCTTTTCGTCGCTCTGGCTGAGGAGGGTGACGTACTTGGTGAGGGCGTCGGAGGCGGCGTCGGTGCCGCGCGAGTTGACGTCGGGCCCGACGGTGAAGACGACGGGCAGCGCAAACTGCAGCTTCTCCTTGGTCATGGCGAGCAGGTCCATGGCGTAGTCCTGCGGCTGCACGCTGAAGCGCGTGCACCGCTGCATGGGCCACACCCAGGCGGCCTTTGTGATTTTGACGTTGACGATGCCCATGCCGGTGATGGCGAGGAACTCGTCGGGGGCGGAGATTTTGTAGGACATGGTGGGCGGTGGTGGTGGTGGTAGTCGGGGGTGTAGGTGGTCAAGGTTGTGTGTATAAGTGGTTGATGCCTACCACGATGGTGTAAGTTGATGCTGCTACCAACGAGTGTAGAAGGCAAGATGCGCAAGAAAATGGGCAAAAACCACAGAGGCACCGCATGGCTTTATACATGTTTCTGAGCTGTCATGCGGGTGACACAACGACGACGACTGCGGCTGAGAAATGCAGGCACCGGGCAAAGAAGATGCGACAAGGTTGAGCTTGGAGTGTCTTGTTAGTGAGGCAATCTGGGGAGCTACAGCTTTGCCCCGCCAAGACCGCCCGGGGGGCTTTAGCGGGCGGGGCGGGGCTCTTCAGGGTGTTGCAGGGCGTTTGGGCGGAATGCCTGCTGCCACCTGCAAGTCCCTGTTGATGCACGTGGGAAGTGACTGTGTCTGATAGTGACGCATGAATTTTTTGAAAGAGTATTCTTGTATATTGGAATAATGCTGCATTTTTGCAAATCAGTTAGGCAAAGTGGAAAGTCGCGCAAAAAATTACTCGTCGCTACAACGTGTCCGTCACTGGCGGATTGTGTTCCGGACAGTGTGGCGCAGCTTGGGTGGTAGCCTACCATGTAGGTACTAGTAATTCTGTACTACCCGTGCCTTCAAGGGTCCAGGGTTCATGGCCGCAGGGACAAATCTCGCATTGCAGCAGCATGTTTCACTGGACCAACCTGCAAGGTTCTCCCCGCTTGGACTGATTCGCTTACTGCTGCGCCCGACGCTTCATATATCTCCGGATTGTGACGAGGAATGATGACCTCGAGATTGTTCACAAAGCGTTGGCCGGGGCTGTGTTGGCTAGTCCAGGCTGCACGGATATAAATTATAAAGAAAGTGTATTTAGGAGGCGGTACAGAGTGGTCATTGCTGTCTTTTCATAAGCGGTGTTGGTGGTGTGCTACTCGCTTCCAGAGCACCACATGATCATGACCATCCAAGATATCTGGCTTCTTCAAGCTTCTTCAACAGGCTGCCAAATAATACTCTGAACTGCCCCACCAGATACGCCCTGTTGCCTTGCCTAAATATTCTTTATTAGGATACACAGGTACAGATTAGTCTCATTCCCAGCCGCCCTCGGCCCGCCCACCCATCGCACTAATAAATAATACTAGCTTAGTATATGTGTACATATCACATTGCACCTGATCATCGCTCTCAATTGTTGTGAGGCCGAATCGCCACCCTCCAATTACTGCACATAGCTGCTCAGCCTCGTAAGATGATATTCTTCATTGCCGCATATCTTCATAAACCATGACTACTCTATATACACGTTCCCAAGCACAGCCATCAGCCATCGCCGCATCACCTTTGTTCACGTGACTCGCCGCTGACGCCCGACAACCCCGCTCACAAGTCTCACCACCATACCCCAGTCCCCGAGCTGAAGCTTGGCTGTTTCTCCTTCACACATCACAGCCCCCGCCACTCGCTCTCCCAACTAGGCGTATCGGTGTAGGTTGCTGCCCGTCCGGGTCACCGGCACCGGTGTCTGCATCTGTGTGTGCCGCATCGGTGGCGGCTGCGGCCACACCTGCTGCTGTGGCACGACACCACCACCAGCACCGCTCTGCCGCATGGCCGTCGCCATCCTCGTTTGCTGCGCCCCGACTGCTCTCCCGCGACTCGACGACCGGCAGCAGCAGCACAGCATCCACGCCAGCACCGCCAGCACCGCAACACCGCCCACCACGCAGAGGACGATGAAAAGAGTCCTGTTGTTTCTGATCCACGCCGCCGCGTCCCCCCCTCCGTTGCTGCCGTCCGCCGCCTGCCCAACACACGTCCCGCTCGAGCACCGCCGCGCGCCGTCGCCGCACGGCGTACCGTCCCGGAAAAACTTGGCGCTCGCCTGACACGTCCCGCCGTCGACCAGCGTCTGCAGGCAGTTGAGCTCGCAGCCCGTCGCGCTGCACGCCTCGGCCGTCACGTTGCCGCCGCCCGCGCTCACCGTAGAGGTGCTGTTGTTGGACGTCAGCAGCTTGGAGCACTGCAGCGCCCGCGACGTGCACATGCCCGTGGCGCACGTCAGCCCCTGCCCGCCGTCGCCGCACGCCTGCCCGTCCGGCAGCTGCTCGTCGCGCGGGCAGTCGGCCGTGCTCCCGCCGCACGTCTCCTCGGGGTCGCACAGGCCGATGCTCTCGCGGCAGACCTGTCCGCTGGCCGCGAGCCCGCACTGCGCCGTGCAGCAGCGCTGCCTCGACGGGTCGCACACTGCTCCGGCCGTGAACCGGCACGTCGTCGGGTTGCAGCACGCATTGTCCCCGCAGCCCTCGGGCCCACCGCAGTCGCAGTCCTCCCCCGCGTCCACGACGCCGTTGCCGCACACCGACTCGGACACGGTCGGCACGTCATCGTTGCCGCTCAGACACGCCGTGTTGATGTTTCCGCCGCCCCATGCCGCGCACACCTGCCCGATGGAGCACGGCGAGAATTCCGTCACGCGCGAGCTCACCGACGGATTCATCATGTACTGTCCGCGCGCGTCGCAGTTACTGCTGCTGCTCAGCGGGCAGCACAGGCCCTCGGCGCCGCCCGCGCACGCCGATGTGCAGTCGTGCACGGCGCCGAAATTGTGGCCCAGTTCGTGCGCCAGCACCTGCCACTCGGCCGCCGTCCGCGCTACCACGTTGGTGCTCGGTGTCGAGCGCACCGCGCCGCGCACCAAGACGCCCGGCTGACACACGCTGCGGATCCACGCGATGCCCACCGTCGAGCCCGACGGGCACGCCGTCAGCAGCGTCCACGCGGCCGCACGGTCGTCGAAGCCGGCCTTCCACCGCGAGAACTCGTTCAGCCGGTCGCCAATCGAGAGACTAGCAGCGCAGGCCCGGTTCCACGACAGGCCAGAAGAGCCGCTGGGACACGCGGCGTCGGAAATGGTAATGTTGCGCACGCGCAGCTGCACGTTGAATGCCGATTCGTACACGCGCGACGCCGTGCTGACCTGCGTTAGAATGTTGCGCCGAATCTCCTGATCGGAGCTAAACTGCGCCGTATACGAGCAGTCGGTCGCGATGCCCAGCAGCGCAATCGCGCGCGTCGATGGACACCCGCTGGTGGAGCCAATGGTCTGCACCAGACTGTCCGTCGTGTCGCCGCTGCCACCGCGCTGCCGTCTCTCGAGGCTGTTGTTTCCCTCGAGGCTGTCGAGGCCGCACGTGGGCTGCTCGGCGGCGCGCTGCTGCACGAGTGAGCCGATGTGGTCGTCGACGTACCGCCAGACGACATTGTACGGCCGATGGGCCACCGCGGGCGCGGCGTCGTGCTCGCTGCGCGTGCGGCGGTAGGTCGCGTCCGTCTGGATGTGGTACTCGAAGCCGTCGACAAAGTAGGCGCCTTCGAGCAGCGGCAGCCCGTGGCTGACGTGCACCGACACGCGCGCCCACTCCTCCTCCTCACGCCCCGCGTGCCCATGCGTCGATGCGGTGCCGCGGTAGACGAGGTGGTCGCCCGCCGGCGTCGTCTCAGAGCTGCGGACGGAGCCGTCGGCGCGGATGCGGTGCACCGTCACGGGCTGTGTGTAGATATCCTCGTCGCGATGTAGCGAGAGCGTCACGCGCCGCGTAGAGCCGGACGGCGTAAACGACACGGCGAGCTGCGAGGGCGCTGCATCTTGTGAGAGCGTCGGCGTGAAGGTGACGTCTTGCACCGTGTGTAGCAGTTTGGGCTCCGTGCGCCGGACAGAATGTGCTGATCCCGTGTTAGTAGTGTACGCCGCTTCCGTTGCGCCCCCCCTCCCCTGTGGTGTAGTTGAACAAACCTAGAACAGCCGTGGACAGCAACTGTGCGTATACCAGTACTTTTCGTATGCTAAAAGTCTTCATGTCCAAATGGGGCAAAGGGTGGTTTGCCAATCAAGTAACAAGACGACGGAAAACCACATGCATGCAGCAAGAGGTGAGCGAGGTGGGCAACAATGTTCATTTTTATAAACCCTGATTTTATTAAGCTTCTATTTTTCCCTTCTTTTTCTCCTAGATCTATAAGCCAATCTCCATAAAAATCTCCATCTTGTCCACGTAACCACATCTCGCCGCAGCATCTGACAAAAAAAACTCCAGTCATCCCACCTTGGCGTTAGCCAAAACGTGCCAACCCATCCCGCAGACGGTGTGTGGGGGCTTCCATCAAACCTCCCAAGTAGAGATGTAAAACGATTAGAGAATAAAGATGGAGAGGAGCCGGGTAAAAGACTGTGGAAAGAGGCGCTGTGTCAGAAAAGGCAACTTTTTTTCCCTCTCTGAATGGTACCGAGTCGGGCCAACGACGACCAATAGCAGCGGCGCGCCAAGAACAGGCTACCGGCCTTGGGAGGGATGACGCACGTCGAGCCAAGACGCTTCGCCACTGCGGCCAAGCGACGGGTTGGGTTTGGAATTATCAAGAGATTTATAAGCCCCCGTTCTCTCTCTGTGCGTCTCTCTCTCTTTTCTCCGATCGAGGCTGTCAATGTTGAGCCTCAACCCACACCCGGCCTTATTGTAGATTGGGTGTTAAATCCGACCGAGAATGGTCACCGAGGCGCAGCCCGTCCCCTCGTTCGTGTCGGACGAAATCAGCACCCAAGATTGTACAACTTCCCCCGGCGCCTAACGGGGGCAAGACTGTCATCGTTCATCTTCTTCCCATCCCACTGAAACCCGTCCTCGACATGTCGTCGTCATGCCCGCCCTTCTTGGCATCCGTTATACTTTTCGCCCAGTCCTTTTTTTTTTCACGCCGCGTGTCTCTCCCCCCCCCCCCCGTAAACTCCGAGGCTTTCCTCGCCGGCGCCGTTCCGATTTGTTTTCAACTTTTGCCATGCCTTCAATCACGCAGCGACTCGATGAGATGGGAGTGGAGAGGCGGAGCCCAGCCTCGCCGGGCTCCCTTTATCTTGGGACCGCCTGCTCCGCCACCGCCATAAGTCCGATGCATGAGTTGTGCAAAGGCGATTATCGGCGGCGCCTGCCATGACAATCTCGCCTTGCGCTCTTCTTCAGCTGCGTTTTTGTCTCTTTGGGGGGGGGGGGCTGCTGGGGCGAAGCAGGGTGGGAGAGCCGACAACCCACTCACCGCGTTGTTCATCCGGGGGACCTATGAGGAGGCTATCCGGAACGGAGTGCACGAAACAATGTTGTAGATTGTGTGTTTGTAGTTAATTTCAAAACCGCATCCATTCTTGTTTTTCCTTTCGGGATCAAACCACAGTGGAGAGCTTTGTTCAAGGCCGGATGCTGACGCGCACCACCACGCCCCAGCCCGTGCTGCTCTCCCAGATGCCCATTTCGTTTTCCCGGCGAAACGTCACCTCCTCGGCAGTGACAAGCATCGAGACGTCGTCGTCGCCCTCGGCAGCAGGCGTAGAGGCCGCCGGCGGTATCGGCGGTGTGCTGCTGCTGGTGCCCCTGCTGCCAAGTATATTCCACCGGGACCTCGTCTTTTTCGCCTCCGTCACCTGGGCGGCGACCGTCCGCCTGTCGACCGCCGGCGCGGGGGTGCTGCGCGGCGCCGGCTGCAGATATCCCGCCAGGCGCACGGCCAAGTCCTCGTCCTTCCACCACAGCAGCTCGGCCTCGTCGTCTCTCCCAGCGACATGCTCCCCCCAGCGTGCCCGGCCATCCGTCTTGCTGTCCGCTGCCCGCCGGGTCGTCTGCACGCGGACCACGCTGTGCGTCTCGCCCGGCCGTCCGCCATCCGTCTCAGCCGGCGTCCAGTCGGCGGCCACGGCGCCGTCCGGGACCAGCGTGGCCTGGACGAGCCGCGGGGCCTGCTGCTCCGCCCCGACGACGGACGCGAGCACGGCCTCGACGTGCGGCATCAGCAGCGCGAGCAGCTGCGTGTCGTGGCGGTCCTGCTGCGAGGCGCGCGCCGCCTGCTGCGCGCGCATCTGGCTCCGCACCGCGGCGAGGTGCGCCGCAAAGAGCGAGTCGTCGGGCGGCGTCGACGAGGCCGGTTCTTCGCGCGAGTACGGCGGCGGGAGCTCGCCGTCGCCCAGATGGGCCAAGTCTGCTGGTTGCTTGGACATGGTCTTTTTTGGATAAGTGCGATGCAAGGACGCAGCGAGAGGACAAGCTCCTTGGAGGCGAAAGCGTTTGAGGTGAATGTTGACAACAAAGGCTTTTATGTTAGTGTGTGTCCAGGCGCACTGCGTAGGTACCTACCCTGTACTTCATGCTCCATACAGGTTGCTCTCATTCTGCCCTGGCGATGCGCCTTCACCGCTCAGCCTCACTGTACACTGTAACCACCCCGACTGTAGATCCCTGGGCGGCGGCCGCCTCGCCTGACCTGCTGGTGCCTGGTTCATGCGACGCATCCTCGAGACAAACTCGACTCGACATTGACGCTTTTCTCGACCCCGAAAAAAGTCGCATATCACTTTGTGGATTTTTGTCCTCCCTTTTTAGAACAAAGTGGCAAGATATCTGTATCAGCCTCCAGCGTGGCTTGTTTCTGACGGCTGCAAGGCCTCCCACTTTGTCGCGCCCTACGCCGTTTCAGGCTGCCGAGAGGTGGCTATGACGGCGACAACCGTTCGAGTCTCATCTTTTCAGCTAGTGAATGCCGAAGAAAATTGTCATCATAAACTAAATTTTATCTATTATGATGAAGACTGAATTTTATAGAGAGTCCGATGCGCATCATGTCTTTCTTCTTCTCTCCTCCTTTTTTTGTTTGTTTGTACAAATGACTCGCTAACACCGCTGTCCAGCAGATGTGCCCCAGAAGTGTATCGAGGAAGTTGGCCCAGCATGCCACCCAAACGGCACTGTTAGTCTGCTCTGAGACTGTCCATCTCACTGGAGGCCTATATTGTTCTTCAACACGAGCTTCTGCATAACCATGTCTCCTCAACACTGTGACAAAACGTCAATCGTCGGTCATGACCGTTGTTCGAACATCTCTACCCTACACCTCTCCGTCTGCGTGTATAGCCTTCCCGCTACGGTAGGTGTACTCGTAGGGATCTTTTCATTGCTATAGTACTTAGCAATTCCTATTGTTCATAGTATTTCTATTATCCATATCATTCCCACCATTGTGTAGCTTCAAGGCGTACTCCCTTCTCCTGTTCACCGTATTTGTACTTGTTTCTATTGTTCACTCCAGAATTGCCCATGAGGCCTTGATTTCGCTTCCGAACTGTCAGAATGCGCACGAACTCTGCTTTTCTTCCCCCCTTTCCTATTGACTTCCAAGTTTCTCACTACATTGTAGAACCCGGACGGTAAGCTCCTCACACTGACACAAGAAGCCAAATCAAGAACCTCTCTACAGGACATGTCATCATTCACAAATCTACTAGTACTGTGTCTCTTTGGCGGTAACATATGGCTGTATTGTCCATCTATCTGTGGTAACTGTAGATGAAATCCTTGTCCGCGCCTGCCAGTCCCAAGAATCTAGTTCAGAGGGGGGATAGAAGCAACATCCTTGGCAGCACCGTTGGCACCACCAGCAGCGGCCTTGTCAGCAGCAGCGGCGTCGTTGCCAGCAGCGGCCTTGTCAGCAGCAGCCTTGTCAGCAGCAGCCTTGGCAGCGGCGGCCTTTTTGGCAGCAGC
>NW_006271970.1:549763-580678 GCF_000225605.1 Cordyceps militaris CM01
GGCCTTCTTCTTGGGCACCCGCTTATCCAGAGCAGATTCGTCATCGTCGTCGTCGCCGTCGGCCACCCGGGCCTTGATGGTGTAGGCGTCGGCCACGGCCGCGCCGGAGCGGGCGGCCACGGTCACGTCGCGCTTGTCCGCGCCACCGGTCGCAAGGAGGGGCCCGGCCAGCGCGCCCGCAAGCAGGGAGATGAAGACGGTGGTGGTGGAAAACTTCATTTTGCCGGAAAATGAGTAAAGAAGTAGAAATAGAAGAAAGTAGAAGAAAGTAAGAAGAAAGTAGTTGGTAGGGAATAGAGGAATGGCTGTGAATGAGATGGGCTTGATGGTAGAAAACCGTGCGAGAACCTGTCTCTATATATACCTGACCCCGACAGCAAACGTGACCACTGGCAGAAACCTCTTCCCGCCGCCGCCGCCGAATAGGCTTTGGCTGCCGCAGCAGACTTGAACCATGAATGGACACCATCAGACAGACACGGCCGCCCGGAACTTGGGACAACCTTGGACCGGTTAGTTCGGCAGAATGTTCAGCGTCGTCGGGATGTGAAACCCAAAGTGAGACTGGACGATACCATTGGGAACTTGTGAGATGAGCCCAGAGTGCTCTGTGCCTGTGCAAGGCTGTGAAGGGGGGGGGGGGGGCTGAAAGGAGGTGAAGCAGCTAGTCAGCTCAGCGTACGGCGTTGGCAACGGTGCCGCCGCGCAGGGCTTAGCGTGTCGATTCGGGGAACCTTGGGGGAGGGGATTTCCAAGTATTTCAAATTGAAAGTGATTTTATTTCCTTGAAAGCCGTCGTCGATT
This sequence comes from Cordyceps militaris CM01, assembly GCF_000225605.1. Taxonomy (NCBI): domain Eukaryota; kingdom Fungi; phylum Ascomycota; class Sordariomycetes; order Hypocreales; family Cordycipitaceae; genus Cordyceps; species Cordyceps militaris. Next base: position 550,568 of record NW_006271970.1, read on the forward strand.
TCCCACTCATCTACGCTCTCAAGAATAGTCGGGGTCGTGGGCCGTCAACCAACACACCCCCTCCTTGCATCATACCTTTACTAACGGCAGAGCCAGACCGAGAAACCTCGCAAAGCAAGGGAAAAAAAAAAAAAAAAAAAAGAACCCAGTAATACGGAGAACCGCGCCCCGGCACTGGCTCGGCTAAGCGGCAGCATAAGTCACCCGTTTCGAACTGATCAGACGGAGCAAGGGCTAGGCTGGGATGGGGCCGGCGACGCAAGTTGTTGGGCGGCGAAACCTCCGTGTAAGCGGCCAACAATCGACAGACCCAAACGGCACCAATGTCTTGGCTTTTGTCTTGGCTTTAGTGTCCCACTACCCTTTTGGGATGCTTTTGGCTGCCTCTTGCCCGCACATCAACCGCAGCAGGGGAGCCCGGGTGCGCATCAGCGTTTCAAGGGACACCAGGAGGCGTTTCGACTGATACGGGCGCGTCAACCGACTACTGCGCCTTGCTTCTAGATTTATCAAGTGCAACGCTTGGATCTCATTGGTTCCCCGGCACTTTTGTTTCTTCGGTATTGGAATAGTGGTCTGTTGTACGATATTTGTGGCCTTGAACCGTGGACAAGCGACAAGTCGCAAGAATATATGCAATTGGGAAGCAACAAATCAAGAGGCGTATATACAAAACGCGTAAATGTCATGCTGACATGAGTCGATTCGCCTCACGCCCAAAATGCATTACTGAATCTTCTCTCCCTTGGCCAGGACTTTGTAGGTGCAGCCCTTCCAATCACAAGTATTCTGAGGAAAACATGTTAGCATCTTCATCTGCGAGATCGAGTCAGTTTGTTTACCTTGTACACTTGTGTTCCCCACCACTTGAAGTGACCCGCCGCCCCCGTGTAGAAGATGGAGAAGAAGATCAAGATGCCCGCAATGGCCACGGAGCAGTCCATGGCCGAGCTGAGAATAAAGTTGTATTTTTTCCACCACACCCTCTTGCGTTGCTTGATCAAAAGACCAAACACGAGACCGACAATGACCCAGCTGCCATAGTTGGTGCCGGAAGCGGGCGGAATGTAGTTGAGGCCGCCGAGGAAGAGCGGGATGTGGATCTGCTTGAGCCACTTTGTCTTGGGGAAGACGTAATGCTTCAAACCGTAGACGACAAGCGGAAGCAGGGCGCCGAGGAGGAAGAACCAGAGCAAGTCACGGTACAGGGCGCCGTTGGCGAAAAAGCGGCGCGGACCAATGGCGCCCCAGACCATGCTGGTGTTGAAGTGCGTGCGGGAAAAGGGACACGTGAAGCCGTTGTCGGCCTTGTTGGTGCAAATGTTGGGAATATTGTTAAGCGCCCACTCTAGCACAGCGACTTGACCGAGCGTGCCCATGATGATGCCGACGATTTGGACAGTGAAGAGCTTTCGAGGAGGAATCTAGACGGAGTCAGGACGCGATCCGTACAACAGCGCTATCGACTACTTACATTGCAGTACACTCCGAGCTTCAAGTCTTGCGCAAACGCGAGACCTTTGATACCCGAAATATAGCCAATGTTGAAGAACCAAATGTTGGCCAATACCTTGCCCTCCCAAATGTACCCTGCAACAAGGCGGCAGAAGATGTCAATTTGGATTTTGATGTTGGTCGTGGCATAGAGCCATGCGAGCTAGTCTTGATTAGCTGGTCCACGTCATTCACGATTCTCATACTGAAATACTCACGGGAATAAAGAAAAAGGCAGAGATGAGCATAGCCAAGAGCACACCGTACCAGTGTAGCTGTACCGGATAGTACTCGCAAGCAAAGATGCCCACGCCAATGGAGAGAGCAGTAGCAAGGAGATACCACCACGTCGGCACCGTTCCATACGCCTGCTCCTGGACCGTCTTTTCCGTCCTGGGCGCCAGGCGCAGGGTGACGGCCAGCGACGAGTTGCAGAAACCCTCGTAAATCTCATGGCGCTTCTCTAGCACCAGCCACACAATGAGTGACGAGATGCTGGCGAAGCACAGGCCAAAAGTGTTGAGGGCATACGTGACGGGTAGGTAGATGGGGGAGTAGGCGTGGTACTTGGCCAGATCGAGCACGAATCCGTCCTTTTTGTCAATAACGCGAGAAACGTTGTACACCTTGCCCATGTTGTCAAAGATGGCGTTGGTCTGCATGGGCAGATAGGCGGTAAACCAGGTGTTGCTGTAGTAAATAGCGGGCGTGATGATGTAGATCCAAAAGATGAGGGATGCGGCAATGTTGAGGATGGCCCAGGTCGGGATGACGAGTGGCGAGCCAATGTAGGCGATTTGAGCCCCTGTCGCGGTTCAGCGGGCAGCCGGAGAAAGCACAGGTTTTTGTATTCAAAACTCACAGTCAAAGGTAAACGGCAAAAGACCAATGCCACTCTTCATGCCAAAGATTTGGTTGACAACGGCGTTCTTTGGCGCGATCCAGCAGACCCAGGTAAAGTAGCCGAGGGCCGGGAAGATGAAGTCGGGGAACCAGTACCAGGTGAACGACACTGCAAATGCCATGAGGAAGAAGCGGTATCTCGCCCTGTTGGATATATCGCCCGTGACCCTGTTCCATGGTTAGCCTCTCTCACGTCGTTTCCACATCATCAACACCATACTCGCTCTTGTAACTCTTCTCGATGGGGTGCAGCGCCGAGTTGAGCGCCGTGTTGCCCAGCACGCCCGGCCAAATCAAGCGCGGGGGCTCAACAATGACGGAGCGCGACAGTCCCGCCAGCGCGAAGCCAAAGAGCAGCGTGGCGAGAGTAATGGTAATCTCAAAGCCCCATCCCAGGTTGAGCCCGTAGAAGACGCGCTGCTCCGTCAGCACGTCGGCGCTCAGCCGCGTCAGGAAGCTCAGGTTGGCCAGGATGTAGATGAGGATGTTCTCCTTGTAGTTGAACGGGCCCGGGTTGAGGCTGTGGCGGGTGCCGAGGACCGTCAGGCCCCAGTCCGGGACCAGCAGGTGCCAGGCGCGGCCGACGGGGTACGACAGCAGCTGGATGGCCGACTGGGAGAGCGTGACGGCGGGGAAGCGAAAGGTGAAGAGGGTGTTGACGCCGCTGCCGATGAGGCAAAAGGCGATGCCAATGGTCCACATGCGGATCGTCAGGCACGGCATCTCGGGGTCGTCGGGGCGGTGGCCGATGCCTGCGGCGACGAGCGTCTCCTCGCGCGAGGGCGTTGAGCTCGCGACTGCTGGTATGTCAGTCCGTGCTGCGACGGCGACGACGGGCACGAGTTACTTACTTGATGGCGGACGGCCGCTGACATCGCGGAACGACGTCTGATAGTCATGGTCATTCTTGAAGCGAACCTCGGCGGTGGCGGCCATGGTTGTTCTGTTTGTCAATGCGACGTAAACAAGTCCCGACGGCTGGGTGGTAGCAGAACGAGAGACGAGAGACGACAAGGACATAAGATGGACGAGGGCAGGTAATTAAGGCCATCATTACCCCGGTCACCGATTGATCTGATAAGATGATTTTTTTCCACATTCCCACGTCGTCGACGTTGGGACCAAAGCCGTCTCCAACAGAGCAGCCTCCTCATCAGGCCCAGTTCCCCATAACTGTTCGGTTATCCCTCGCCCTAGGTCTCAATGAGGCTCTGGTTCCCGAAAATCTCGGTCATAATTGCCCGTTTCTGCCCTCGCGACCATTTTTTCCCCCGTGCTGCAAACGACCATGACCGTCGACTAGGCCGATGCGGAGGCTAGGATCAGGTTGACATGGTGGAGAAGGGAAGACGACGATATCCACATGGCACGGTGAATATTACTCTTGCTGCATGCACGACGAACGAGTTCCGCTGGAGGGTTGACGGAAAAGAATATATCTCACTGAAAATTGTGCTCTTGTGACAATGAGCTGCGGGCGACGTTTATCTCTCTTGATGTCTTGTCTAGATGAGGCAAGGGGGAAAAGCGAACAAATTACTGTCCAACAGAGATCTCGCGGTTGCTTGCCTCACGCCAACTCAGCCAAGAGGCCAGTTCCGAGACCCTTCGTTTCCGGCAGGTTAGGTAACTGATTGATTTGATTTGATTGATTAGTTGGCTGGTTTATTACCGTCGGACGCACAAATGCCTCGACCATCGCTCCACCACTTTAATAATGGCCTTTTTTTGCCCGCCGAGCCAATATGGCAGAAGCACATCATCCTGGACGCCCCCCCAGCGTCCCCATATCTCGAGCCGAGTTCCGTCTGCACAAGGACTCGACGAGGCAGTGCCTGCCTTACTACAATTGGATCAGACTCAGCTAATTCCTTTCGTCTATCACATTCATAGACGAACTTTAGGGGTGAGTAAACACGCGCTAAGTATTGCGCCCTAACAAATATTCAGGCCTAAAGTCGTACCTGAACACAGCATTCTGAGATTTTTTTCCAATATTTGATATTCCCCTCCTCTCTTCCGCAGTGTACTGTTGGTGTTGCTCTGTGTAGCAGCCTTGTTCCTTGTTTCCCCGTCGGTCAACTTGTAATAAACCACCACCGTCAGGCTCGCTAGCGGGTCTCCCAGCGGGAATACCCTCGATAACTTCCTTTCCGAAGCGGTTTAGCTTCCTCGCAAGGAAGAGGAAAAAACTGTGGCTCTTGTTCGGCAAATAATACATTGGGCTCGGCCAACTTGGACTTGGAGATCTCTGGGCTTCCCCGCTCACACGTTTTCCGGCGCCGCTCATCCGTCGTTTGGGCAGGCCGACTGCGGGCAACCTTTTTCAGCTTGAAGATGCTGGAATCGACAACGGAAATGTACAATATTAGGGTGCTCAACGGGGAAATCTGCCGTGTTTTGGCCCGTCGTCGCATTGCCATCGGCGGTCACGTCGGATGCCGCCTCGGTCATTGCCCAAGCTCCGCGAGCCAGTACCAGCCATGACCTACTCATGTCTGGAACGAGCAGGCATCAACAACCTGACAAGACGATACTATGCCGCTGGCATACTTGTTGATACTGTAGCATTCTAGAACTTTTCGACTAGCCACCTTTTAAACGGACGTGGGTCATACAGCTGCGACAGGACATAGTCAAACCGCATTGTAACACACAGTACCTTGATGCAGATTCATGCCTCGTCAAGCTTAAACTTTCTATGCGAACCAACTTTAATCCTCTATTATTTCTTAAAATAGCCTTCACCTTGTAGCGAGTTTTTACCCAACCTTGTTCTTCTACTAACCTCCTTTTTAAGAGTTGGCCATGCTTTACTTCCATTAGCCAGTACTTTTCTCTTCGCTTTCCAGGTTTATTTTTTTCAGTCCCCCACCGCTCCTTTCCCCTCCCAACCTCGACATCTCCTTTCGTGTGACACTTTTCACGCCTTGAGAAGCTTGACCAGCTCAGCAACGATGGCATCGCCTGCTTCGGTGGTAGTCGTGCTGCCGCCCATGTCCTTGGTTCTCAGCCCGGCGTCGATGGCGGCGCGAACCGCGTCCTCGACGATTTTAGCCTCGTGAGAGAGGCTCAGGGAGTACCTGAACATCATGGCCACGGAAAGGATGGCGCCAATGGGATTCTAGAAATAAATGTCAGCCTTGCACTTGCTGCAAATAGGTGGGTTGAAATCGCCCGAAACGGCGTCTTGACGCACCACAATTCCTTTCCCAGAGATGTCCGGCGCGCTCCCTTTCGTCTGCGTTAGTGACTGATGTCTACATGGGGGCTCGAGTGGAGGATATGAGTCTCACCGTGAATTGGTTCACAGATGGAAGGCACTGCAGTGCCCGGAATCCCGCATAGACTCGCGCTCGGGAGCAGCCCTATGCTTCCAGCAATGGCGCTCGCCTCGTCGCTGAGAATATCCCCTGGAGACTCGTTAGCTAAACTGCCTTCAAGATGGACGAGGGGCCTCGCTCACCTGCCAGGTTGGGCGCTAGTACAACGCCATTCAGGTGAGTCGGGCTCTTGACCATGATCATGGCCGCGCTGTCAATAAGCTGATGCTCCACCTTCAAATCGGGGAACTCGTTCTTGTAGACCTCGTCAACCACCTTGCGCCAGAGTCTGCTTGTCGCCAGCACGTTGGCCTTGTCTAACGAGATGACCCGCGAGTCTCCCCTAGCCCTGGCCAGGTAGCCGCCAAGCCGCGCGATGCGCTCGACTTCTGGTTTCGTATAAACAGTAGTGTCGAACGCATTGACCCCATCGTACTCTTTTCGCTCTCCGAAATACAGGCCCGAGGTCAACTCGCGGACGATCATGATGTCGGTGCCGCGGCAGACGGACGCCTTGAGGGGCGAGGACTCGACGAGGGCGTCCGAGGCGAAGAAGCACGGGCGGAGGTTTCCATAGGCGCACATTTCACTGCGTAGCTTCAGGAGACCCTGCTCCGGGCGGACGGCGCCGGTACCCCATTTGGGGCCGCCGATGGCGCCGAGGAGCACGGCGTGGGCGGCCTTGGCGGCGGCCAGGGCCTCGTCCGTGAGGGGGGTGCCGGTCTCGTCGATGGAGCACTGGGGAGAAATGCCGAGGTTAGCAAGAAACTTGTCTCGTGGTCGTCTTTCGGCCCGTGTGATGCGTCGTCGGGGGACGACTTACCCCTCCGAGTAGGTGGTCCTGCAGATTGAATTTGCCAGCAGTCGGGCTCAGCTTCTCGACCGTCTTGATAACCTAAATCCTGCGTCAGAGGTGCTCAACAGCAGCTTGCACATACCCGACTCGTACCTTGATTGCCTCAGCAATGACCTGTCAAGTAACCAAAGTCAGCCTCTTTCCGTCCAGAGCCCAGGGTGGGACAGCTTAGGGGCCGTTTGTTACCTCGGGGCCGCAGTGGTCGCCCGCAAAAACAACAATGTTGTGTTCCGCCATGATAAAAATGTTCAAAAAGGGAGCAGTGAGAGATGTCGTAGATGGGAAGATTGGAAAAGTAATTGAAGAGGGAATTGATGAAGAATGTTTCCGACAAGATATGGCAGAGCGAAGTCGGGGACAGCTTAGCCAAAACAATTGGAGGAGAACCCCTCCCCCCACCTGCCGAGACCGGAGAGGGAGGGGAAGCTTTAGCTAATAGGTAACTAATTCAACAAGTATTATCCCCCTGATCAGCCCGTTCAATGAAAATTGTTTATAGATGTCACCTTGGTCTCAGTCTTGGATGCCACACTCCTCACTACTTTAGAGCATCCGGTATTCAATCCTGAGGCAAGACTCAATAGTTGCTATCTTCAACAAGAATTCCCCCCTCCGTATCGACACCCGCCCGCCGTGGCCTCGTACTTCCCTTGGCGTTGCTTTCGGCAGTTTATCGCTAGCCAATACATACATATTGCCATGCGAGCCATGTCAATGATCTTCGCCGAACCCAACAGTGGAGAGCCATTTAATGTCGGGACAATCTGCCGTTAGGGGGCCTGGGGCCGATTAAGTTTCGTGACTGGGTCTTGACCAGTGCGTAGGGCGATCACAGGTGGCAGTTTCCGACCTCGCAGAGGCCTGGAACCAACGGGAAAAGAAGGAGGCTAGCTATGTATGTAGGTACTAATATAATTTAGACGGACTGACCCGCCCCTCCATTTTTATTACAGTAACTACAGGATCGACGCAGTAAACGCTCTCTCGGGCAAAGACCTCGTAGAGCCGCAGCGGTTCGCTGGTATGTGGCGCGATGACGCTGCTGGCCTAGAACCTCTCTCCTTGGAGGATTCCGCTGTCGCTGGGACCCTTGCAAGCTGCAAGCGGCCAACATCTTGGCTCACCATCGGTGTCGGGTCAAATTTCTTGCCGCTCCCAAAAAAAAAGGGATGGGTCAAACTATAAAAAGGACCAGGCTCTGAGAAGCCCATCCCGACCAGTTCTCCTGCCTTTCCTTGCTCTGGCATCTCAGAGTCTTGCATGTCGGTCCGTTACAATGGCGTCTGCACAACCGACAGAAGGGGGGCTGACAGGCACCGGTAAGCCGAATTTCTTATTTCTTGAAAACGCGACCACGGAATGAATAGAGAGGCTCATTTCACCTTGGCCAGCCCGAATCTCACAAGCGATTGCGACAATCGCTCCCCAGTTCCGCGAGGACCCTTGCGTCACATATCTTCTCAACAACCTACCAGATGACCAACGAATACCGTACCTCGACACCTTTTTTCGCTTTTTAATTACCGCCGCCGTTGCCAATGGCAGCACCATATACGAAGCCGCCGATTGGACCAGCGCTACCGTGGTCGTGCCGCCCGGAAAAGACGTCGCCAATCCCGTCCACTTGGTCCCCTCTGGCGGGCTGGGCGTCTTTGCCAAAATGGGCGTCTCCGGCACTGTCAAGATGCTCTACGAGTTCCCCCGTCAGCTTGGCCAGTGCAAGGGTCCTGCCCTCGGCAAGCGCCCGTTTTACTACGTCTTCCTCGTCGCCACCGTGCCAGAGAGCAGAGGGCAGGGGCTGGCCAGCAAGACTCTGCAGCAAGTTCTCCATGTCGCGCAAAAGGAGCAAACACCAGCCTATCTCGAGGCCAGCACCGAGGCCAGCAGGCGTGTGTACGCGAAATTGGGCTTCAAACAAGTCGGCACTGTTGTGCTCGGCAAAGGAAAATGCGACGCCAAGGGCCTGCCCAAGAAGAATGGCCCGGGTATAACAATATGGCCAATGGTTTGGGAACCGTTGGATGCTGTCCAATCACAATAAAACGGCTGCATTTGTCAAGGTTTGAGTTCATTCTATCAGCAAAGAGTTATTGCGCAAGCAAAGGGTATATGGATTAGGAAAGCATAGCAAGCATGTGCGAGTGTAGTAAATTGTGCCTATAAAACTGATGACGCTTATTAAAAAAAAACGAAAAAAAAAATAACCTTGCAGCTACTCGCAGCATTGGTGACTCTCGTTCTTGTTGTGCAGACGGAGCGTAGGAGAGCCATGTTGGCAACGCAGAAAGTCATCGACGTACAAAAGAATAAATGGACAAGAATTGATCAGGTAGAGTCTTCTGTGCTTCAATTGAGCACGCAAATCTCACCGTGCGTCGTATCACTCAGTCTGACCATTCCACCAGCAGCTGCCTCTAGACCATTCATTTCGAAAAGTTGCCGCGTTGAAGTCCATGACTCGGTGCATTCATCTTTCCCAGCAACGAGAAAACTGTCGCGCAGCAGCAAAAGCGGGATCCACACCTTGCTGGCATGAATTTGACCTTAAATACTGTTCAACAAAAACCTCCCTCTCCCACAATTCACACGGGGACCTGTGCATGGGCAGAGAACCTCTGGATGTGCCACTCGGTGCTCGTCCACGCGCGACCAGCCGTGTCCGTGAAGCAGGCGTCATCCTCTGGGCGCATAAAGTACGCCAACGAATACCGTTCCAGGATCGTCCGTCCCGGCAGCGGGGCCACTCTGTGCAGGCACGCCTTGAGACGCCCGCCGGACAGGAAGCGCAGCGAGTCGCCGAGGTTGACGACGGCGTGCCCGGTCCTGGGCTCGACAAACGCCCAGCGCTGCGTCGCGGCACTGCGCGTCTGCAGCCCGTAGTCGGACGCGAACAGGATCGTCAGCGTGCCCTCGTCGGTGTGCACCGCGTGGCCGGCGCTGGCGGCATCGTCCGCCGAGAGCGTGGGGTAGCGCAGCATGCCAAACGTGCTCGTGGACGGGCGGTCCGGCCGGTGCCGCTGGGAAAAGTCGCACGCCGGAGCCAGGCGCATGGCCGCGGCGAGCGCTCCGAGAATCACCTGGCCAATCGAGTCCAGCGATGCCAGTAATGTCTGCATGCGCAAGCGGCGGGCCTCGATGGGTGCTGGATATGGGAGCTTCGGCATCGTTTGCGGGGAGCCGCAGAGTGACTTGCGTGATAGCTAGGAGTGCAACACTTGATTAATGGCCCGGTTATTCTTCCCATGTCCACCTTTCAGCATCTTACCAAAAACGCTTCGAAGCCATCGACGCCTGCATTCCTGCCCCGCGGTTTGTACCTATCCGGCTCTATGGTAAGTCAAAAGTGCATCTACTGGCACAGCCAAAAGGAGGCTAGCACTCACCCGTCCAACCTGCCTTGACCAAAGTCATCCAAATCATATAGAAGCAGCTCTGAAGTAGGTAGCGAGAAGAGTTCTTTTGCGAGTGACAGACAGTCAGCTACATCTGCGGCTTGGAGGGCAGGCTCATCATGCCAGCCGAGATAGGGTTCCAGATAAAAGACGCCCTCGTCAACTGCTGCTTCATACAAGAGGGCGAAAGTTTCAGCGTCGCCACTTGCTAGCTTGGAGAGGGAGATGGTCTTCAACTGGGAAAATTCCATTCTGGACAAGGTGTTGGCACTATCGAGGTTGCGAGCGGTCAAGTGTCGTTTAAGTTGGGATGCTGGGTGTTGGCATTTATTCGGGTACAGCACTTTCAGCATCGCGGTAGTTATGTCTACAAAAACTCAACGCTCAACTTGGACCCCTTGTTTGCTTGCACAAGCCTATCCTTGTGACCGCACCTTGGATACATTCAGCCCGCGTAGAAAGCGGCCGTATTGTAGAGCTGGACTGGCTGCCACAAGATGCATTGGAAGATTTGTATATCAGTGTTTGCTTTTACCTGTGCATCTTGGCGAAACGTTGTTCCAGAGTTTGCTTTCAGCCGCCCGCCCGCCCTACTATCGTCACGGTTTCCATCCGTACCGGGCTCCTCCATTTAGCATCTATCAAGCAGCGGGTCGCGTATACTTGAGGAAAAAGTCTTGAATGAGTGCACTTGCCTCAAGATGGGTAGGTTTATCCAGCGCTGCCAGTTGCGAAAAGTTGGGCCATGGTGATGGCCAGTCGTGCTCTGGCAGTCAGTCAGGCCGATGCCTTGAAGTAGCCAGTAGCCGTCACGGATGGGAAACTCACTCTGGTCATCGGTTTTGTAGTGCTGCAACACTCCTTCCTGACCTTTACACGTCCAGCTGAGATGGTGCACCTCGCCATTGTACAAATCTTCCTGCTTGTTGGGCGAGTCGCATTCATTCCGGTCAGCCCACCGCTCGAGCCTATCGGCGAAGAAATTAGAGCGATACCATTGAGCTTGTTCCGGGTGGTCCGCCCCTACCAGTCCGGAATGGACGGCTCCATGCCGCCTTCTCCTTGACCACCATTGTAGCGCACCGAGGCGTCCTGACCGCCATGAAACTCCAGCATGGGCGTCGGCACGCGCGCGGGCGTGCAGTCTTTGTAGTTGCCATCGTTGTTGGTGTAAAAGGACCCCGACGCCGGGGCAAACGCAGCAAACTCGCCGCCGACCGTGGCGTTGCACGCAAGCGTGTCGACGAAGCCGCCGCCGCTCGACAGGCCTGTTGCGTAGATGCGGGCGCTGTCGACGCAAAACGCGCCGCGCACGTCGGCCAGCAGGTCCCACACGAACTGCAGGTCCTCGGCGACGGTCGCCGCCGAGTAGCTGGCGCCGGCCCAGGCGCCACCCAGGCCGTCCGGGTAGACGGTGATCTTGTCGCCCGTATACCGCGCCTGGTCGAGTCCCGTGTCGGCTTCGAAGAAGAAGCCGACGCCGCCGGAGCCATGGAAGCCCACAATCGCGGGGTACCGGTGGTTCTTGTCGTACCCTGCGGGGACGTGGGCAAGGTAGCTGCGGTCCCGGCCGCCGGATTTGACGGTGCGCATCTTGGGGAGCGCGTTGAAGAGGTGCGTCTTGCCGCAGCCGGAGATGTCGCCGCCCGTGTACGGCGCTGGCGTGGAGGAGGCCATCGCAGTCGGGATCCAGCCCGCGGCAGCGAGGACTGCTGACAGCTGCATTGTGATGAGTTTGTCCCCGTGCAAAGCAACGCCGTTTGGAGGAGCAGCTTTTCCAGACAGATGGGCTGGAGAAGAGCTGACGATTGAACACTGTCTTATGTCCGACAAACTGGTCGCATGACCCCTGATGCCTCGCGGAGCTGATGCCACTTTATTAGTGGTCACAACGTCGTATCAGCCATCAACTGACCGGCCCAATCATGCCTGCAGTTTTGCACGCTAAAGGAAGGAATGGAGATGCTAGATTCAAAGATGACCTTCACTTTGCCTCGCTCGCGTATTGATGCAGCATCATGGCTTTGAAATGGTCGATATTGATGATTTCTTCATGAGCGCTGACTAAGGCCAAGAACATTGGAACTGGCAGAATAAAAAGAAGCAAAATCGTTTCCATGCTGTTTTCATGTCTTGCCATTCTATGAGCGCTGAGATTATATACAGCGCTGGACCCGCATCCGTTTTGCACGTGACAGCGCCTGTCAGCCCACGCTCCGACCTCGGAGTAGTCACCGCAGAGGTAAAAATATCTCTGGGTCAACTCCTCGCTTTTGCTTTCAGCCCAATTCACCCACTGGACTATACAGAACCGATATACACGCTATGTCGAGCTTTGGCAACTACTTTCGCGTGACGACGTGAGTTTTTTCGACTAATCTGCCACGGGCTTAGCATAGCAGGCGTACTAACCTCTCATTGTTCTCAGCGCGGGGGAGTCCCACGGCAAGTGTGTCTCCTGCATCATCGAGAACTGCCCGACTCCCTCAGCAGCGACCCCAAGTTCCTCAATCTGGTCGACACCCTCACCCGCGACAAGGTTGACGAGTTCCTGCCGGTGCGGTGCCCTGATGCTGCTATTATGAAGCGTATAGAGGACATGATTACCGAGCTCCGCGACCAGCACGACTCTATCGGCGGCACAGTCACCTATATTATCCGTGGGTACCCGTCCGGCCTCGGCGAGCCGTGCTTTAACAAGCCCAAGGCTCTCCTAGCGCACGCCTATGTCAATTCCTGCGACCAAGGGCTTTGAGATTGGCTCTGGCTTCCATGGCGCCGAGATGCGCGGATCCGTCCACAACGACCCCCACCACCGCTAAGGCTACGACACCGGGCGCTAGCGTTAGCATCCCTCCCTCCCGCCTACACACTAAGATGAACCACTCGGGTGGTATCCAGGGTGGCATCTCTAATGGCATGCCTACTTCCGCGTTGCGTTCAAGCCCCCCGCTACCATCTCCCAGGACCAAACTACCGCGCGCTATGATGCTTCTGGCGAGGGCGTCCTGGCCGCTAAGGGCCGTCACGACCCTAATGTTGTCCCTCGCGTAGTACCTATCGTTGAGGCTATGGCCGCTCTGACGATCGCGGATGCCCTCATGGCTCAGCATGCGAGGCAGATGGGTATGAAGATTGCCGCAGCTAGAAGGTAGATCGGGATCTCTATAAATGAACGTGGAGACCACGGAGAAGCATCAGCAGGTTAAAAAGCGTTGCATTAGAAAAGTGCCGGCTATACATCCAAGGCGTTTGGTATATATGTGGTTTATTAGACGTGGGCCTTGTCCACGTTCAGTCCTTCCCTAACGGAACCGACAATGCCTTCAGCTCGGGCAGGAAAAAGGAGCATACGATTGGCGAGCACAACGAGATCAGGATTCTCCTCTTGTCTAGTCTGTGGATTTGCAACGATGGTAGAACGCCCGTGGGTGAAGGCAAGTTGGCTGTAAAATGCACAGAGCGAGGGATAGCTCAACTATAGAATCAACAACTTCAAACTCGGCCCGTTTCCAAGACACCAGCTCGCCCTGGCATTGCAGTTGGCAAGCGGCGCACCCTTCTCATCGCGGGTCCACGATGTAGAAGCCAAGTCGACGCTTAGGATCGACCTTGATCTTGCCATTGGTAGGCCCATCAACTCCCAGGCTCGGGTTGCCATTCGCCCAGGTATCACTGCGAAAACGATTAGCCACCAGGTTGTCGCGCGTTGGCCTTTGGAGCATGCATCACTTACGCCCAGGCATTGAGCCTCACATTTTGACCGGCCTTGATCTCGATGCCCTGGATCTTGCTGCACAAATACATTAGCAGAGTGTTGTTGACGAGCCAGGGGGAGAGCTCTTGCTTACGGAGAACCATCCAGTGGGGTGCCGGTGCTCATGGGCACGTTGACTGGGCGATCTCTGCCATTGTCCACGTCCCATTTGACCTAGAATCATGATGAGCCCAACGTGCTAGCCCGACTCGATCTTGGCCTCAACATACATAGACGGTTTCTAGCGTAATAGGTCCATTGAACACCTCTTCGCTGATCTCGACGGCCTGTGGGGCGACGTCATCAGAGGGCTGCTCACTGATGACGGTTGTCTCTGGAGCAGGAGTCGTCATGTTGAAACTATGCGGAAAGAGCTTCCAGTTGGTGAGTTTGTGGAATGGGCTTGGCTGTGGACGAGCTAGATTTCAGGCTTGAAATCGGGCATAGGAGGGGTATTTATCCATCTCTTCACCACTCCTACGTGCGGTCTCAGCCGGTGTACCAATTATCACAGAGGGATATACTTTCTTTCCTCGTACCGCAGCACCGTTGACGCTTGGAGATATTCGTGACTGCGTGTTCCACTCGGACATGCATTGCAGAGCGGACAAAAGGACTGGGGCGCTACAAGCCACTTCCATGCATCACCCACCTATAACTGCATCCCGCAAAACGAACCACTGGCGGGAAAGGGTCTCGAAGAATAGCACCTGCTGCATACTCTTTCAAGGAAGCCACTGCTGCACGAGACGGCGAGCGGGAGAACTCAGCTGGCCAGAATTCAGCCACCTTTGACACACAATTCTCTTCACGCTCGCGAGGCTCTGCATGTTGATCCATCATTACTCTTATCATGTCAATGCGTCGTATTTTTTGCCATGCTTCCGGAGTAGAAAACGTGACAAGGCTCAGCTTGAGGTGCCTGATGTCTCTTGCACACATGTCGGACACGGTTTACGCAGCTCGACTCGAGGTGAGCGATTTACGAAAAGAACACATGGCGCAGGCGTACAACACTCGGAAGATTCGACCGTCGGTGTTGATGTCTTGGTGTGACGCCTCATAGATACGCGGCATCGGGCCACCACGTACAACAGTTCGTGCCCATAATGCGCCTGCTTTGGTGCGCAGCCGTGCCGTTGATAAGCCCACGACGCGTGCAGCATGTGCATGAAACTCGTCTATATCATCTCAGAAATAGGTGTGCCACTTCAACCGATCTTCGCCCCAAGAAGCTCCGCACGAGATACTTTGATATTGCAGTGCGTCAGCTGAGCGTTTCTGCGTCCTGCAAGTGTACGACACTCTGCTCGATTCTATATTTTGTCTTGTTCTCTGCAGTAGCTTCCGTGTTCAGCTGCGTCACTGGCGTCAAGAGCGCCGCAATTCTCACCTCCTGAGACAATCAGGCCTCGATGCACTTCTTGTTCCTCCGTACCCTGCAGCAGTATCATGGAGTATACAGCACGGGTGTGTCGCAGATTTCCCCGCTTGGGCTTCAGTCTTCTTCCGTCTTCTCCGCTCATAGCCGGCGACGACCACATGGACACATGGATCCCCCTGCCCAAGTAAACGAGCGGAAAGCACCACGGTGATGTTCTGCAACGACGTTCTGCCACCTGAATGCACCCGACGCCACCAGCTCATGAGCCAGCTACAACTATAGAAGATGCGAAAATGCAGAGAAACTCCCTCAAGACATTAAATCGTAAAATCGGTATTATTTTCGCCAGCCGTGGTAAACCCCCCCGCCAGGCCAACACGACTACCTAGCAGCAGAAAGCCATTATTTTCCATCCAAAATTCTATTTTACACCTTGAAATTTCCCTCGCCAGCTTCTACCATCCTCTATTCTCAGCGCTGCGTATACACGCCCGTGCTCTCGGCGTGATATCCCTTGCTCCCGACGCGTGTCGTGAGCGCGCTCTGCCACGCCCTGTCCTCCCGAACCATGGCCACGGCGTCGGCAAACGTGTACCTGGGACGCCAGCCGAGCTCGCGGACAGCCTTGGCCGAGTCGTACACGCGGTCGATGCGCGGCAGGTATCCCCAGCCGCGGGCGGCAAAAACAGCTTCCACGGCCGGCACCACGCGCCGGATCACGGCGGCCGCGTCGCCGTCCAAACCCGCGAGCGTGGCCTCGTCGCGCGCAAACGGCGGGGGCGCGCTGATGACGTACCGGCCCCAGCCCAGGGCACGAGCGCGCGCCATGCCGCACACGCACGCGGCGACGACGTCGTCCAGGTCGACCCTGCGGTGGGCGAGCTCCAGCAGCTTGAGGTTGGCGTCGGCGAGCGCGGCGCGGCGGTGGGCGTCGTCGTCGGGCTCCGGGAAGAAGCGGCTGGTGCGTAGTACGAGTATGGGCAGCGCGGCCTGCGTGTGCACGAGCCAGCACAGGTCCTCGGCCGCGACCTTTGTAACGCCGTAGATGTTCTTGGGCCGCGGCACGACGGCCTCGTCGATCCACGCCGCCGGCTGGCCCGCCGCCGGGGCGAGCGCGCTGCCAAACGCGCTCGTCGTGCTGAGGAACAGGAAGCTCTCTAGCTGCTGCCGGCCCAGCACCTCGGCGGCCGCTTCGAGCAGGACGAGCGTTCCCGTGATGTTGGTGTCGATGAACTGCGCCTTGGTGTGGCTGCCGACGTGCGGCTTGTGCAGCGCCGCGGCGTGGATGATGTGCGCGATGCGGCTGCCCTGCAGCAGTCCGCGGATAAAGGCGCGGTCGGTGATGCTGCCGACGGCCGTCGTGGCTGGTGACGCGAGAAGGTCGATGCCGAACGGCGTGAAGCCGTGTTCGGGCAGAGCTAGCATGAGCGCCGTGCCGAGATGGCCGGCCGCGCCGGTGACGAGGACGTTGTAGCTAGAGTCCATGGCGGCCCGGTTCCTGTTGTCTTGGTCCTCCGTATCGAGGTGGGCTTGCAGAGAATAAATGGTCCGGGAATGAAGCTTACACAGCTCGGGCTAGTGAGCCCGTGCCGGCGTGCGGCGTGACTCAGTGGCGCGTCTCCATCGCCGGGAAGCCGACTCAATCGCAAGCCACTGGATCTTCCAAGGGCGAAATTCCCGGGGGATGAGCAAAACGGCCTACGATTTTTGCGGCTTTGAAAAATGCTAGCTATCCTTTGCTATAAATACAGCGCCCTGCAGAGTTTTGACAACCGCATGTCGGCGGATCAAGGAAAACATTCGGCCGATATTATAGTAGAAGTGGCAGTATGCAAGACACGGGCGTAATGCAGCACACTCTTTTACACCAGAAATAAACCTATATTTGAGAAATTTTACATGACAATTGGAGGCCCAAGCTAGGCTGGTTATCGGCGAAAGATGGGGACTGAGACTGTGACTCAATATTTCGCGGTCCTCAGCAGATGTCTTTCTTTTTTTTTCTTTTGGCGTTTGAGACGATTTGTTATTCGTCCAGTGATGATGACAGAAGAAGCCTCGTTCCCCGCTTGATGGGGAGGACTGGATCGAGACTTCTTCCCCGCAAACCCCAGATTCGTGCTGCGTTGCACTGCAAGTGAGCCGCCAGTATTTTGATGGCGATTCTAGTTTGCGTTGGTCCTGCGCCGCCCGAAACTCGGGCCCAAAGTAGGGGTCGTGTTGGCTGGGTCTTGAAAGAAATGATGTGCTTGGCAGTTGGTCAGGCCTGCGTCAAAGACGATGCGCGAGACTACAAACGTCAGTGGCGGCATATCCCGGCTACAGTCTGATCTTTTGGGGAAAAGCAGGATGAAGAAGCCAGAGCCTTGTCAAGGACCCTGGCAAGACTCCGCGCTATACTAATACCGGATGCGCAGTTAGATTGGGGAGAGACAAGGTCACGACAACAGTGACTGAGACAGTCGGTTTCAAAGAGGTCCAAAATCAACCGTGCATACTGGAGTAGCAAAGAAACGGACGGGATACCTGATACTTTGGTGGTCAGTGTGGTTTTGCGCCAACGGCAGTGTAGCATGTGATTTTGGTGGTCACGGACATGATGCTGCGTTGTCATGGACTTTTTGTTCTATGACGGCTTGCAGGTATAAATATCCTCATCCGAACAGGTTAATAGCTCGCATAGTTGGCTTGCAGCAGGGGGCTTCTTTGTCTTGCGGGCGCGCCCAACACGAACCCAATGCGCAGTGCAACAAGGCTGGGGGTCATAAGGCTCAAGCTCTTAAGATTAATCGCAAACAAGACAGGGCTTTCATTCTCATCATAAAGATGGGCGCGCCCGCTCTCCCCCCAAGATCTTTTTTCTTTTTTTTAATTCCCAAGTTTGTTCGCCCGAATCGCTAGTTCCTGTCGAAACCCCCAAGCTGGGACTTGTTGGCGATGACTTCACTCCTCGCCCTCCTCGTTACTCTCCTCGCCGCCCAAGGCAGCCTTGCGTGGGCGGCCAACACGCGCCGCGACACGGCCGCCTCGAGGGCTGCGAATCGCAAGATGCGCGAGGCCTGCTCCCATTTCAAGTGCTACACATGCTCGAGCATCGGCGACCCCCCGGAATGCATGGCGTGCTGCCATATCGGATAACGTCTTGGGGTGCGCTTCCCGCACTGCAGAAATGCCCGCTCGAATAATGGCTTTACAATGGGACCACGGGCAGCACGCATTTGCTTTTCGTCCCCTTGACTGAGTAAACACTAGCTTTTAGTGGTCGGGTATGTTCAACTGTGCTATCACTGTAATTCGATGCCACCAGGTCTAATCAGTGTTGACTCAACCAGAAATATTCAAGTACTAGCAATGTATCATGTCATTCGCATTCTATTCCCGTCATAACTACTCTCATTTATGCCATCTATTCCTACCCTTGTAACTAGAGTTCATGTACTGGCCAGGTCGCAGCGGGCCACACTGAGTTATACCGTCTCTGGCTCATCTTATCCCGGCGGTTGGTGGAAAAACTCATCGCGGCCCGCCTCCCAACATATCTCGTGTCGAGATGCCCCCAGCCTCAAGACCTGCCATCATCACCATCATCAGCACCACCATCACCGCCTTTCGCTGGCCCTGACGTCATATCGTAGCATCCGTCTCCATCCCGCCTCCCCGGTCGCCTCGTATTGCCCTACCCCCTCCTCTAGCCCGCCCGCTGTGGGGGATCGAACCGACGCTTGGCGATTATCAGCCTAGAGTGTGATGCATGGCGCTCCGTCAAGTTGGCCAAGTTGGCCCCGGAACGCCTTCACTTTGGGGTCCGCGGCCCGTAACGCTATCCTGTCGGCGCGCCGAATCCGCACAAGTCGCTCCTCGTATTACGCCGGCTCTAGTTGACTACTTGCTTCTCGCTTGGCGCCTGGGTTCCCGGCTCCCTGCAACGCATCTTCCGGATTGCCCTGCGAAGCGGAGCTTGTTCGTTCGTTCTTTTTTTTTGTCCGTGTGTTAAAATCGGGACTTGGAATGCGAGGCGCGCCAAGAACCGGGCGATCCTATTCTCCGTCATCGTTGCCGTGCTATCCTTGTCTCTGCTGCAACTACACTCGTAAAAATCACTATATAAGCATCGTCAGACTCCCCCTCTTTCCAGCATTCCATACCCTCATCCAGCTCATCCATCCTCTCCCAACCATCAAACCAGTCCATTCCTCTTTACAGCCAAGCCTCCAAAATGAAGTTGACCACCATCGCCTCCGCCATCCTACTCAGCGGCCTCGCTGCCGCCGACGACATCCAGTCCAAGCCCTTCAAGCTTGTCCTCGACTCTTCCAATGGCAGAATCAACGGCAAGATCATCTCTTCCTGCCACTCAGGCGCCGCGATTGAGGGCCTCTGCCTCAGCAACGACGCTCCCGGTCCTTACACCACCTACTACCTCAACACCACCGAGGGCGCCACCAGCCCCGTCACGGGCTACGGTGCTTCAGGAAAGCTCGTCTGGAACCTCCCTCTTCGTACGTCATGATTTCCCTACCGCATGCACAAATAGCCACTAACTGTCTGCTTCCTAGAGAACCAATACGTGTCCGAGCCCATGCAGTTCACCTACGACCCTTCCACCAACGTCGCGCACCCTCTTTTCCAGCCCTCTTACACTGCCACCTATGTCGCTTTTGGAGACGAGGACAACGAGCTGGCCCTCTTCAGCTACGTCGACGACACCGTCAACCCTCCCCGGGCTGGGAACTTCAAGGCCCTCAAGCAGTGGTATGCCTGCACGACCTACTACACCGGCTACACGTACCTGACCCTTAATTGGGTTGTTGGCAAGGGCAAGCCGCAGAACCCTACCTGCGTCAAGACGCAGGTCAAGCGTGTCTTTATCTAAGCACCGGTGATTCTGTGTCGCAGAGCGGGCTTGCTTTGAAGAAGCAAGTATTAATGGCAGTAGTGGGATATAGAATGAATCATGTCACTTATGTTTGTATGAATATAGCCGCATCATAATCACGTCTTGTTTGTATTGAGTTGTTTATGTACTTATTGTCCTATATACAAAGTGCGGCGCTAGCTATTCTAATGTTGAATGATATAGCCCGAGCCATAGGGTGCCGGCGTTACTCGTTGCCCAGGTCGTGGAATCTTTTACACAAGGAAACAGCTTGTAGAAGCGGTGGAGACGGATAGCCGCTCTCAGAGACGAGCGCCTTCATAAAATGACGGTACCAGTGATCTGAGCAGTCACCGAATCATATAGAAAAAAAGGAAAAAAAATACCTACACATTCTTATTTGTGAATGCCAATGGGGCTCGCCAGCCAGGAGTATCCGTCGTTGGCGAGCAAAAAGGCCTGGTACTGGCCCGAAGGCAGGTTGCTCCCGTCGACCTTTTTCACGCCGCGCGCATCGGCGACGTACTCCCAGGCCAGCGCGGCGCCGACAGCGGACTGGCCGTCGGGGCCCTCGCCGAGGCGCCAGATGCCGATCCAGTTCTTGGCGGCCGGGCGCTGCGTGGTGTAGCGGATAGAAAAGACGCTCGAGGCGTAGTCGACAGCCAAGACGCCCTTGAAGACGGCGTTGCCCTGCGTGAAGATTTGCGGCGGCGCGAGCGACTGGTAGCCGCTCGCGGGCAGCAGGAACGCCTTGTACACGCCGTCGCCGAGGCCGTCGGCGGGGATCTCGATCGCGCCGGGGCTGCCGCCGGCGTAGGCCCAGCGCACGGCCTGGTCGTCGACGACGCCGGTATCCGGCCCGCCGCCGGCGGCAAAGTACAGGCCGACCCAGTTCTCGTCGCTGGGCTGGGTCGTGTTGTACTGGACGCGGATCGGGTACCCGCCGGTGACGCTGAGGGCGCCGGCAAACGTCTTGCCGAGCGCAAACTGCACGGGCGCGCCCATCCAGGCGTACCCGTCGCGCGTGAGAAAGTACGCCTTGTAGTCGCCGGCGGGCAGGCCGTCGGTGGGCAGCGTGACGGTGCCGTCGAGGCCCGCCGCGTACGCCCACTTGAGCGACGGCTGCGCGCCGAGCTGCTGGTTGTCCGGCCCGCCGCCGTTGACCGCCGCGTAGATGCCCACCCAGTTGCGGTCGTCGGGTTGCGACGTCGAGTACCGGATCGCGAGCGGGCTCGTCGACAGCACCTGCACCGACCCCGGGTACCCGGCCGCGAACTCGTTGCCCACGTCGGCGGGCGCGGCGCGCGCGGCGCCGACAAAGGCCAGCAGCCCGGCGGCAGCGGCGCGGAAAAAGTTGACCATGGTGGTTGCTGCGCGGTGAGGGATGGTTAGCCGCTGGTGTATGTGAATATGGTAGTGAGGTTTTCCTCGATGAGGGGGGAGGAGGCTGGCTTACACAAGGCGCGGATTTTCTCGCTGGGACGAAAAAGCGTCGACGCTGCTGTGAGAGCACTTGCTGTGAGAGCGAAAGTATCGTCTCTCGTGATCAGTTCCCGAAAGAAGATGAGATGCGTGAGACGACAAAACGATGAGGCGAGATGAATTCGCGGGGGGGATCTTTGAGACTTATACAGGGGCCCCCCCATGCGGTGGTATTCATGTATGTATTCATGCCGGGTGCATGTCACCCGGCATGACGAGCTCAACTCAAAGACGTGCGCCAGATGGGAACAGCAAAAAAAAAAAAAAAAAAAAAACAGCAAAAGAGAACAAAGGGATTTCCATTATTTCCCGCAACATCTCCTTCCCTCGGCCGTCCGGCCAAATGAGAGCCTCCAGACCATCGTCGTGGGTTGCATGAGCCAGCGGAGAAGCCTCCTCCTCCCGCCACAAAGACCGATGGTGGTTGCCCCGTCCGCAATCGTGGCTTATTCGGCTGTCATGGTTCGGATATGACATGTGGCGCCTGCCCCAAGAGGCCTAGTTAGTCTGAGCAAAGAAGAACAAGCCAAAAGGGCAAACACAGTTCAAGCCAAGGTGGTAGACCGAGCGGATTTGCAGTTGTGGGGGGTGGGTTGTCCATTGTTCATCCTATGTCCATTCATTGCTCTGTATGAGGCCACGGGGGAGAGGGGGCCTGATCAGAAAGGACATCGCGTGGCCCCAGGATGGGACTTCTGACTTTTGGTTGCGCCCGCAGGGCATCTCCGCCCCTGGGACGTTGGCGCGTGATCGGCACGGTACCCGGTGCTGCTCACAGGGCTCATGGCCGCCTAGTAGAACGCCCACGTGTGTCCGGGACTGGCACGTTGCAGTGTAATTGGCGCCAAGAAAGGTTCAAAGTTGGTGGTGCCGAAATACTTGTTCATGTTCAAAGAGCGGGAAACTAGTTACGAAAAAACCATGGCCATCTGAGTTTGAAGCGGCGGTGAAAGCCACATCAGCGTCATCTGTTACTCTAAGCCCTACTAAGGAAGATTTTTAGTGTAGAAGTTTTTAGTGTAGAAGCTTTCTAGTGTGAAGCAATTTTTAATAATTTGTTACGAAGCTTTTATTAGTTACAGAACCTCTTTAACTACAGAACTCGATCGGAAACAACCGGCAATATAGCAAACCAAAAATGTTGTCTTTGCCCTATATCTTACTTCGCCAGTAGGCACGAGTAACTATAGCGTCGTTGCCATTTTCAACTACGAACTTGGACACCGAACTTCGACCTCGCAAATAACGTGGAAGCGGTGCAACTCTGCCAATTGGTATATAATCTAATAACGAGCAAACAAACGCCACAGGATTCGATCACGACGGCTCCAACAGTTCCTTTGAACTGGTCATGTCAAAATGGAAACGGGCTTCGCACTCCACACACCCCGTGTCAATGGGCTATTGCAGCTTGCTTTGTTCTGCATAAAGAAAGAAGACGGGCCTTTATTCATAAGTATTCTGCCGCAAAACTTTACGGCGGAAAGAGCGCGTGCAAGTAGAAAGACTCGCATTCGCGTTACACTGCGCATCTTGCTTGCCATCTTTTACGACTCGGACTGGAGCCGTCTGGTTAGGGTTTGCGGCTGCGGGCGGGAACTCGACATCGCGTAAAAAGCCAAGCCACCAAACCAGACGCCCTGTGGCGATGGTAATTCCTTCTCTTTGTGCAACACCTTGACCTACATTCCAATACTCTGACTTACACAGGTTACACGTAAATGCAAGCCTCTCGAGCGCCACCCTAAACCAGCGCCAGGTGGCTGCCCCCAAACCTGCAGTAAAGTGGTGTTGAAACTGAGAGTAGAAGGCAAGGCATTTATTTGGACCATGTATTTAGTGTCGCAGTTGGTTGTATGGCTGGAGTAAGTAGTACCCAGTACAACGACTGTTCCAGTGATACTCGCATGTACCATTTGTCTTTGTCAGGGCCCCGTCAAAATACATGGTGATACATGTACAGACAGTCATCACGGCGTCTGTAGCTCTTGGCATTCCGTGGCCGTCGCATCGTCGCTAATTATTAAGCTGCAGGTCATTCTCGCTCTTCCAAATTGTCTGTCCGAGGAAACAGCCCCCGTTTCGCCATGTTATGTGCGTGACGAAAATCCCCATACCAACCCTCCCTGCGCAGGAACTGTCTGCATAATTATGCTGCAATGCGGGCGAAACAGCAAATCGAACGACAAGTCACACAAGCATCATCTGATACAAGGCCTCCAGATGCCCCCCTGTGCCTGCGGGTGATACCCGGGACCGGGCGAAACAGGACAACCGTTATGCAATGCAAAGACGAGTCATGAAGTTTGAGAAATCGGGAAGGTGCTCTCGTGCTCGTTCGTCAACAAAGTTAGCTTGCGGCTGCCGATGAGCTGTCTTTTGGTCAAATGGCCATACTGAATAATCGCATTCTGCAGCATGAAGTTCTGTATTTTGTATTTTGAAGGCGAATGCTATTTGCGGAGTCTTATACAATAACCTTTGCTACCTTTGCTATTTGCAAAGGTTAATCGTTACATATATAGAAGTGGCTTTCCATGGTCCAACTTGCCCGTTCGGGTTCTTGCTTGTCCGTGGCTCATTGTTGTCTAGCTCATTGTAGTCGACGGCCTGGATATCCGGAATAAGGTTTTACAAGCAAACTCGATACTAACAAACAATATTGAATAGCAATGGCTCCGCCGATCCCTCATACCAATGCGCCGAGACCCCCCCGCGCGTCTCGGTTCACGTTTCCCTCATCTATGTCCAACCCGTCCTTTATAAATTAGATATCCAACATGTCCGCATGTCCATTCTCTCGTAGCGTCTCGCGCACCTGCTCCAGCACGGCCGCGTGGACGCTCGGCGGCGCGGCGACAAAGCCAAAGTTGCGCACAAACTGGCGGCCGGCCAGCCAGTCCAGCCGCTTGCCGTCAATGTCGGTAATCTTGCCGCCCGTCTCCTCGTACAGCAGCATGGCGCCGGCGTGGTCCCAGATCTTGCCGAGGCGCTGCCGGCTCTTGTACACCTGCACCGTCGTGTCGCCGAGCCCCATGGCGAGCACCGTCCAGCGCAGCACCCACGGCAGCAGGTCGCAGCCCGGAAACGCGATGCCCATGCGCGCCGTCAGCCGCTCGTGGATCCCCGGCAGCACCGAGTCAGCCATGTCGTGGCTCGTCACGAAGCGCAGGTCGCTGACGCCGCGGACCGGCGTCTGCGGGGGCAGTCGCCGCGGCGTAACGTCGGCCGGCCGGCCGTGCATCGGCCGCACGTAGGCGCCGTGGTCTTTGACGGCAAAGGCGATGCAGCCGCCGTGGGAGGGGTCAATGTCGGGGTTGTTCAGCGGCGCCTTGGCGTCCATGGATGTGTTGGGGCAGCCGACGGCGCTGAGCATCTGCTGGCCGTCGACAAGCAGCCCAATGTTGATGGCGTAGACTTGTCCCATCATATACGTTCTGGTGCCGTCTATGGGGTCGAAAACCCATGTCCGTCTCGAGTCGGGCACCCCAGATCCGCAGAGATCGACCAGGTCACACAGCTGCTGCTTGGACTCGGGCAGCCTTGTGAGCCCATCGCGGGGCACCGTGCTCAGCAGCTCCCAAACTCTGTTGAGGAGGGCTTCGTTGTCTCTGAGGTGTGATGCATCTTCCTCGCCCACGAAATTGTCGTCGGGGAAGGCGCCCTTGAAAGTTGCCGCCAGCAGGCCCTGCACTGCGAAATCGGCGACGGTGACGGGGCTGAGGTCGCTCTTTTCGATCCCAGCCTTGTCCTGCGCAGACACGACTGTTTGGCTCAGACTTGAAGCTTTTTGCAAAGCATCAAAGGCAATTTCCAGCTCCTTTCGGTAATTGCTGTCCATTTTGAAATTGTTTGAATTTCATGTGCAATGCGGTGTCTCAACAATCATGTTGAGTTCCTGCCTTCGCCGGATAAAGAATCACCCCCCGGTTGAGCGATCCACATTCGCTAAGTGCATACATCGTCAAGCCTCTGAATGGCGCCTCGGGAGCTTGCCATTCACAGACGCAACACAGGGCAGAACAGGACTGGAAATGGGCCAAACTCGAAGCGCTCAGATGCGATAATATTGATTGTCGCACATGGCCGAAGTCGCGTCTCCGCGCGTCGATCCCAACGCTATCACAACCGCGCCCGACCATGATGCATTCACGCTCGTGCCCGTCATTTCAGAGTTGCTGAGGACGCGGTACTGCGCTCCAGGTACCATTTTTCTCGTGGAAGGCATCGAAATTATCCCGGTGTCAAAGACGGGCCGCTGGCAGGCTGTCCGGCTTCTCCTAGGCGATGGTGATTTGTGCGTGCAAGCGCTGCTCAGCGCCGACTGTCACCGGTTCGTGGAAACAGGCGAAGTCTCGACGGGCTTTTACATCAAGCTGGAGCAGTTCGACCTGCAATGGGAGGCAATGGACCCCGAAGATGGTACCGCCGGCGGCAAGATGGATCAGAAAATGGTCTTTCTCGCATTGCACGATCTAACCACCATTGGATGGAACGACGCCTATCGTGCCATGGCCAAGCAACATAGAGACGAATCAGAGACTCACGATGAGCGTACATCAGCAAAAAACGATAAAGGCAAGGAGAAGGCGATACCAGGAGAGGCCCGGTCACCGCCGCCCATGCTTCATACCAGGATGGAGGAAGAGTCGGCATCGGTCAGGTTGCCGCCGTCGTCGTCGGGCTACGGGGATGAAATCGACATGGATGACGCCTTCGAGGACATGGAAAGGATTGTGTTTCCGAACGCGAAAAAACGAAGCACGCCAAAGGCCGCTACTTCATCGCGCGCACGGGGGCCAGTGGCGCTTCCTCGAGACTGGGTCGATCGCCAGGTGCCGTTGAAGCTCACCACGCTCCATTCGATTCCATCGCTGCCGTACGCGCAAAACTGGACATGCAATATCCTTGCCATTATTACCTCGCTGTCGCCGGTAGAGGCTTCCTATCTGCCACCGTACAAGCAGCGAACGGCGCGGCTGGCCGACCCTTCGACGGCCAAGCAGGTACACTTGACCGTGTTTCTGGACCCTGAGTCGTTTACCCCTCCCATTGGCAGCGCGGTTCTTCTCACAGGGGTAAAGAATCATCGCTTTGACGGCGGCAGCCTGAAAAAGTATGCGAGTGATGGCGGAAAGGGAGGGGAATGGTGGTTTGAGGACCCAGTTGACCTGACGTGGTGTGATGTGGCGGGTATAAAGACATGGTGGAAACAAATGGAAGAACATGTAGTCCAATGAAGTGTACGCGATTCCGCATTCATTTTGCTGATGATATGCATATGCGTTGATGTAAATTGATGTCCACTAGATAGGTACCCCATCTCACGACGGAGCACCAACAGTGAGTGTGTGCACATTTGCACGGACATTGGATAACGCCAATTTTAAATAATTCAATCTCAGAGAAATTCACACACAAAGGCAAGGCAGTTTCCAAACTAAATTCTCCCACAAAATTCAGAACGTCTACTTGGCTGTCAGTCACCGCCAAGATGGCTGATTTACACTGGGCCGCACCAACGCATGACAACCCACATAGATGTGCCACACCCCGGGATTCACATCGAAACCCTCAGATCACAAGCCACCACCTATCCTCTGCCATCCGACGAGCGACATACAGCTCGCGGCTGCAGCAACCTGCACAGGCAAGCTCTTTGGGGTTGAATGCATAGGTGCAGAGCCGTCGAGCTACCCGGTTTGGTGCGCGCAGAATATCCCGCAAACGCCCAGCATCAGTCCAGTCCCTTCCCCCACCGCGAGAAGGCGCTGCTGCCCAACCCCAGGGCCGCCCATCCGTCGCTCATATCCCATCGTGCAAACTCGACCTATCCCGTCCTCTACAGTGCTCTCGCAACCACAGCTTCCCCGTCCATTTCAGTATCCTGTCTTGGCAAACGACTTCCCCCAGGCTGTTCATGGAACTGCAAGGGCTGGACACGCGCGCGCGGCAGCAGGTCATCGATGGCTTCCTCGGCAGCCTGTCGTCGTGGGACCTCGTCTATCTCCGGCGGCGCATGCACGCACACGAGGCGCGGATCCGGCTCGCCGCGCTCGAGGACCTGCCCGCCGAAATCATCATCTACATTGCGCAGTTTCTCGAGCTCGAGGACCTGCTCGCCTGCGCCCACGTGTGCCGCCACTGGCACGCCGCATGGACCTTTGGCGCCGTCACCGCCTCGCTCTGCTGCCGCTACTTTGCCGGCCTGACCGAGAGCCACGGCCTGGCGCACGCCGCCGGCCACGACCTCTTTTCCGCCCGCGCCCGCCGGTACATTGGCAAGTACCTGCGGCCCTGGCCGAACGCGTACTTGTCGACGCGCTGGTTCGTCGGCGCCAACAACGAGCCCCAGCGCAGCGAGGATATGCGCGAGGACGCCTTTCACCGATCCGAGTGTCTCGACTTTGGGCTCGACAGCCCCCCCATGTGCTACGGGGATGGCCTGCTGGCGTGGCAGCCCGAGGACAGCTACGCCGTCATCAATGACTTGAAGAGCCTCACCCGTACTAGATGCAGTTTCGGGGCGAGCCTTGTAGCGGGCCGCAAGCTGGACCTTCAGGCCGTAACAAGGCAGCTGGTCGTTTTCAGCTCCATCGACTTGAGTGCGGGCAGTCAGGTCTGCCGTGAACTGTGGGCACTCTCGGCTCAAATACGTTTGCAATGCCTATACTAACCAATAGCAGACAAATATGGAACGAAAAGAGTTTGGAATGGAGGCGCCTCTCATTGCCAGGCCGTCTTGCAAAATGCTACGCACATGACAGCACCGTCATCGCAGTTACCAGCACTGGCGACGCATTTCACTGGTCGTGGGGCGGATCAACAATAGACCTCCAAGCAACAGTTTCCGAGCTGTCAGCCCCGCCGAGTGATTGCCTGCCTTGCTTGCAAAGGGTGCCCGGGGCTATTTTCCATCCCACTGACAACAACATTTACTTCCTATCTTGGGTCCATAAACCTGTGACACTCGGTATGTACTTGTAGAGCATGCGTTGTGCCATGACTAACCGTAAACTCAGATGATCGCATACATGTCGTTGTTATAGTCAAATATCAACAGGGGAGGCCAGTCGAGAGATATGAGACAACAATTGCAAATCCAGCACGGGCTTTTGATCCCCACCGGCCCTACTCGGATGGCATACTCCATTTCTCCTTACGATGTCAGAAGATGAACAGCCACGGGCTCTACATGCTCGGCGTAGCCCAAACCTGTCTCCACTACCACGGGAACAAGAGCACGCTGGCCGAGTCAAACTGGCAGCTCGTGTGCTTCAACGTGCTCACTGAGTCGTTTGCGCACAGGACCTACGAAAAGTGCCTGACCAGCCCCAAGTTCCATCGCCCGACCTGGGACTGGGCCGACTGGCGCGATATCCAGGCGTGGGACGACTACCTGTTGGTGCTGTGGCAGCCGCGGCCGCACGTCATCCACGAGCCCTGCACCTTTAGCGAGCTCCTCCTCGCCACAGACAACATTGCCTGCATCGCGAGCTCCCAGGAAGCCTTTGCCGGTTATGTGCGCCCGCGGCGTCTCGAGCCCGCGCTTACAATTGACACCTTTCACCAGCGCCGGTCCGGCGTCGCGCACCACGTCTTCATGGACGACGACTTTGTCGTCTATGCGGCGCCTGACTCGGTCCTCGTCTCCTCCTTCAAGGGCAGCAGCGATCTCGTGCTCCCGCCCCCCATAGAGGGCAGCCCAATCACCGCCTTCGCCAGCCTGCCCACGCCCCGGCGAGTGGCGCCGCCCCGTCCTGCGCCGGCGTGGGACTGCGAAGTCTATACGACGCTCGGAGCACCGCAGTTACATACCTAGCATCAAGGGTGCGTGAATAGTACTACTAAAAAACCACAAAACCCTACAGCCTCCTACGTGTGCTGTTTTGGCGGGCGGGCCTGACTCTTGCACAACGCGCATTGAGCTGCGCCGGCTGATGCGAGCGGTCGTTTTCTGGTTCAGACGATCCTGAGACGGCAGCATCACAGCTTGAAAAGACTAATCCCCTGTTTCTCATTGATCGCGCGGTCCATGTAGAGTGTCTCGAAAATCGGGTAATTACGCATTGTTGCATGAGCGCGTCTCGGTTCGCCATGCTCTAGGCCCTATCACATTAGCGCACCCCAAAAGGCGAAACAAGACTCAAGGCTGCGACACTCGCAACACTGCAGCCGTTTCACGGCGTCCGAACGACACTGAAGCGCAGCTCTCTCGTTTGATTTGTGTTCATGATGTTCAAGGCCTGGGTACGCTATTTATATCTAATGTTCTCTTTTTCCCTTTACCCCAATCTCGCACTTTATTCCATTTCTTTTCTGCGGCCGGCCCGGAGTTTCACTGATTTAACCTTTTTTACAACCTTTTTTTTGTCATCTTTTGTTTATCAATCGTTGTTTGCAATGCTTCAATCAAGACGCTCGCTGCTGGCAGTGTTGTTTGCGGTGTTGGTTCTTTGCCTGGTCATTGCGGAGGCATCTCCTCACCGGAATGGCAACAACGGCAATGGCAATAATGCCAACAACATTTTAAGTGGAAACAGTAGGGATGGAGGCAACAACGGCGGCGGCGGAGGCAACAACGGCGGCGGCGGAGGCAACAACGGCGGCGGCGGAGGCAACAACGGCGGCGGCGGAGGCAATA
>NW_006271970.1:580778-615856 GCF_000225605.1 Cordyceps militaris CM01
GCGGAGGCAACAACGGCGGCGGCGGAGGCAACAATGGTCAGCAACAAACAGCGCAGCAAAAGGCAAATCAGAAGCCCGGCGGTATCTCTACCGCCGCAGATGGCTCTACCACCACGCTTGACAAGACAGTCACAATCAAGTAGGGTCGAAGATAACTACAAGATAATGTATATGATGCTAACCTTTCTTATAGTGGTCTTCCTATCCGCTTTAAGGTCAGTGCTCCCGCCGACCAATTTACTCTGGCGTCAGGCGTCGAAGGCGCGCAGGCTGCTCCCAACACGGCGGGCTCCATTGGCATGAACGTGCTGCTGCACGGCGACGGCGGGCAGTCCTTCTTTGACTTTCCCAACCAGGGCGTCAACTCAAACCTTATGGGCGTGGCGGTACTCGCGCCAGACAAGGACCTGAAATGGGGCAGCGGCAATCGCAACGGGGTGGAACGGCCCAACGGCGTGGCGCACTCGCAGGCCGTCAACGACCTCATCAAGCAGGAGCTGCCGCAAATGGTGGCCTTCAACCAGTCCAATGTCTTTTTCACCGGCGTCAGCGGCGGCTCGCTCACCCTCTCCGGCTTCTTCATGCCCGCCTTTCTCGGAAACTACCCCAACGCGGGCGTGCTGCTCTCATGCGGCGCGCTGGTGCCGCAGGTCGACTTTACAGACGAGTCGAAGGCAGCACTCAGCAACACGCGCATCCACTTCCAGTCGACGCAAAAGGAGCTTGGATCGCTGCAGAAGGATATTCCGGCGGCGATCAAGGCGTACGAGCAGGAGGCGCTGGACCAGCGCCTTGACGTCGGCCAGATTAATGCCCTACAGACGGTGGATAATACGCCGAATGCCGGACACTGCGCGTTTGACAATAAGAAATTTGTGAGCGGTGTGCAAACCATGGCCAACAGCTTTGCGGATATTATGCTCAATGGCGGCAACGGGGAGTTGCAGGGCACGGGCAACGTGCTCAACGGGGTGGTTGGGAATGAGGATCTCAAGTTTGGCGAGCCAGAGCGCAAATAGAGAAGAAGAGCATACAGCTAGCCGCTAGCCGCTAGAGGCGAAAGAGTAAATAAATGGAAATACAAATTATACTTGGACAGATTCATAGACCGGTCAGCAAGCCACTCAAGGTCAAATTAGGAATAGGAATGAGGGGAATTAGAATAAGTACAAGTAAGATAAGTAAGATATATAAAATAAGAGGGATAGTAAAATTAAGGAAAATTAAAAGGAGAAAGAAGCATAAATAGTAAGAAAATAGTAAGAATAAGGAAGAGGTTAGTGTTCCTAACTAGCAGGATATTTTGCTATGTATAGCAGCCGAATATAGCTGAGTACCTGTAGGTACCCAAGTAAGTGTACCTAGAGTAGCGCAACTTCCCCGCAAGGCCCCCCAGTTTCAGCACCAAAAGTCCCCTGATCAGTCCCCGCAGCGGCCTTGCAGCGCCTCGCCCGCGGCAAAAGACGGGTACGCTGGCCGCCACGGATCGGGCAGGTCACGATAAGCAAATTACGTGATTGTGACCGTTTGCCAGCGTGACTAACTAGCTGGCTAGGCAGGTAGGGTCACTCAAAACTTGTCTCGGAGATGTCCATCTTGCCGACCGCCTCCTCCTCTCTCCTCTTTTCTCTTTGTCTTCCCTTCAGCCTCCCAACTTGCAGTCAACCAGGCATCTGTTTTCTCTTTCCATTGTCCTTTTTTGTCATCTCCCCTGTCCTCTGCGGAGGCTGATCATGGCGCCGTCCGATGACCGGCCGGTGGCCGCCCGCCAACGCAGCAGCGCCGACGATGCCGCCCCCGACCGCGACGATGACCATGACGATGTGTCGACGTACACCGTCAGCGACGACGGCTTCTCGCTGTCCGACACGTCGGAGCGCCGACGCCTGATCCGCCACAAAAAGTCGGTCCGCGCCGTCGCCCTCGTCGTCGCCACCCTCATGTCGCTCTGCGCCGGCTCCAACGCCGTCTTCTCGCTCTACGCGCCCAAGTTCCAGTCCCACCTGCGCTACACCCAGTTCCAGGTCAACGGCGTCGCCATCGGCAGCTCCGTCGCCCTCTACCTGCCCATCTCTGTCATGGGCTACGTCTGCGACCGCGCCGGGCCCGCGCCGCTGTCCCTGCTCGCCGCCCTGCTCTTCGCCACCGGCTACGGCATCGCCGCCACCATCTACCGCAAGCTCGACCTCGAGTACAACAGCGTCGGCGGCAAGGTACCCGACGGCCGCAACGAGTGGGGATACCCACTCATGGTGTTTGCCTTTGTCTGCATCGGCGCCGCCACCTGCGCCATGTACATTTCGGCCGTCTCGACGTGCGCCAAGAATTTCGGCAAGGGCAAGTACAGAGGTCTCGCCCTCGCCCTGCCCATCACGGCATTCGGCATCAGCGGCATGTGGATCAGCCAATGCGCCAGCCATTGGTTGTACACGGTCCTGCCGGATGGCACCAAGGGTGATGTGGACGTGTTCCGCTTCTTCCTCTTCCTGGCTTTGCTCCTGCTTGCTGTCGGCGTTCTGGGCTTCTTCACCTTGAAGGTGGTGGACGAGGAAGATTTGATCGAGGGCGCCATCGAAGAGTTGGAGCAAAGCGGTCTTTTGGACGACCGCTCGCTGCTCCGACGTGCGGAGAGGGGATATGGAACGAACATGCCTGCAACGCCGGCTTCCATCGAGAGCGCGCCGCTGCTTGCTGCTTCGTTTCGAGACGAAGACGACGCTCAGTGGAAGAAGAACTGGGTTCTCAACGCCGAGACGAGGAGGTTCTTGGCAGATCACACCATGTGGCCCTTTGCGCTTGCTTTCCTGTTCATGGTTGGACCTGGTGAAGCATTTATAAACAATCTCGGTACTATTATTGGAACCCTATCACCCCCACGTACGGATGGCTTCGGTAGCGATACATCGGCGGCTACCCACGTTTCAATATTTGGCCTTACAAGCACCTTGGGTCGCATGTTGATCGGTACCATTACCGACCTAGTCGCTCCCGCACCGCAGACGCAACATGCGCAGCTTCCCATCCACCGCACCTCGAGGCTTCAGCAATTTACCATTTCCCGCGTTGCATTCTTACTCTTCGCCGCCATGACCATGTCTCTGGGCCTAGCGTTCCTCGCCTCGGGCGCTGCGCAGAACCACCCCGACCGCTTCTGGGTCGTCTCCGGTCTTGTCGGCGCCGGCTACGGCGCCATTTTCAGTCTTGCGCCGCTCATCGTCACCATCATCTGGGGCGTTGAGAACTTTGCCACCAACTTTGGCATTGTCACGACGCTCCCTGCGCTCGGTTCGACCTTTTGGGGCCTTGTCTACGCCGCCGGCTACCAAACGGGCGCAAGCCAACCCAGCCGACCGTCCGGGCCGGACGACAGTGTTGGTGATGAGCTTTTCTGCTACGGAAAGAGCTGCTATTCTGCCACGTTTTGGGGCGAGGCCGTGACCGTCTGGATTGCCTCCGCCCTGCTGCTCTGGGCTTGGCTGGGGCCTGGTGGATGGAAGCAGCGCGGCATTCTCATCTAGGACATGCTCGGTCCTCCTGTAAATATTGATTCTTTCATTTTCGTCCCCTTGTCCCTTTAGCACTGGGGGTTCCACAGACTGCATCGCAGCTTTGACGCTACATTTCTGGAGTTTGGTAGACATGGTCATCTATGGTTGACTCGGCGCACATTCATACAATATTATTATAGATTCTCGATTATGACCGTACCACCTTTTATTTTTTTCACCGAGATGTAAAATCCGCGGTTCGTTATAATGTAGATGTACTGTAGCCTCTCAATTAAAACCCACGTGATTTCGTACCTTTTCGCGTCACGGCGACCGTTAAACTCACGCGTCCACTCCACTCAACTTACCAGCTCGTTTGCCATCGCATTGCATCCAGGCGAATTGACATTCAGCTGCACTAGCTGTGCAGTGCCTGGGGCAAAAAAAAATCACATTCTGGTTTCACTATATCTCAGGTTTATTGCGGCATTGTAGAGCAAAATGCCCGCGACTGGTGAGTCGTGAATGGTCAAATACTCGTTACCACTGGCATTAACCCGCAGTAGAGACGGATACGATTCGTATCCTGGTGGCGACAGATAACCATGTCGGGTTCGAGGAGCGAGATGCCATTCGCAAAGATGACAGTTGGCGGACCTTTGACGAGATTCTGACCCTAGCACGCACCGAAGATGTACGAGGCGCCGTTCCTCCCATACCCGCAACGTTTGCTAATTTGTCGCAGGTTGACATGGTCCTTTTAGCTGGCGATCTGTTTCACGATAACAAGCCCTCACGAAAGTCATTGTACCAGGTCATGCGAACACTCCGGCAAAACTGTCTTGGCCTGAAGCCGTGCCCGCTCGAATTCCTCTCCGACGCCGCGACCGTCTTCGAAGGCGCATTCCCCCACGTCAACTATGAAGACCCCGATATCAACATTTCTATTCCAGTCTTTTCCATCCATGGCAATCACGACGACCCCTCCGGCGACGGTAACCTCTGCTCGCTCGATCTCCTGCAAGCCTGCGGGCTGCTCAACTACTACGGTCGAGTGGCAGAGGCCGACAACATCGAGGCACGGCCGATCCTCCTGCAAAAAGGCGAGACGAAACTGGCACTCTTTGGGCTGAGCAATGTCCGCGACGAGCGAATGTTTCGAACATTCCGGGATCACAAGGTCAAATGGTTCAAGCCCGCTGCTGAGACTGGAGACTGGTTCAATCTGCTGGCCGTGCACCAAAATCACCACGCACACACGGCCACTTCATATCTTCCAGAAAATGTGCTGCCCGACTGGATGAATCTGATTGTATGGGGCCATGAGCACGAATGTTTAATTGACCCTACGCAGAACGCAGAAACCGGATTCCACGTCATGCAGCCTGGCTCCTCGGTCGCAACATCACTAGTACCAGGCGAAGCGGTTCAGAAGCACGTGGCTATCGTGAGC
The DNA here is from genome assembly GCF_000225605.1 of Cordyceps militaris CM01. Taxonomy (NCBI): domain Eukaryota; kingdom Fungi; phylum Ascomycota; class Sordariomycetes; order Hypocreales; family Cordycipitaceae; genus Cordyceps; species Cordyceps militaris. The sequence continues at coordinate 585,720 of NW_006271970.1, forward strand.
ATCACTGGAAAGGAGTTCAAAATGGACAAAATTCCATTGAAAACAGTTCGCCCGTTTGTCACGAGAGAAATTATTCTAAATCAGGATAAGCGCTTCAAGGGCTTGGACAAAAAAAAGGACAACCGGCAAGAGGTCACGCGTAGACTGATGGAGGTCGTGGAAGAGATGATTGAACAGGCAAACGCAGAGTGGGAAGCTATCCAAACAGATCAGGAAGCTTTGGAAGAGCCTCCACTGCCGTTGATCCGTCTCAAGGTCGAATATACAGCGCCCGAAGGAGGTGTCTTTGAATGCGAAAACCCACAGAGATTGTCCAACAGGTTTGTCGGCAAGGTGGCGAATACCAACGACGTGGTATACTTTTACCGCAAGAAGACGGTTCAGCGAAAGGCCACGGCCGAAGCTCCCGTGGAAATGCTGGAGAGCCTGGAAGACGGCAGCGACATAGTCAAGGTCGACTCGCTGGTCCAAGATTTTCTTTCTGCACAGTCACTCAAGGTTCTTCCGCAAGGCCCCTTTAGCGAGGCTGTGAACCAATTCGTCGCAAAAGATGACAAGCACGCCATGGAGCTGTTTGTTTCTGAGCATCTTACGGGCCAGGTGAAGCAGATGCTTGGGCTCGAGTCTGACGACGAGGATCTGAACAGCGCCATGGAGATTTACAGGACGAGGGTTGAGAAACAACTGGAGAGTGGTCTCAAGGCGGCCCCCGGACAGCGCCGTCGCGTGCTCCGACCGAAACCGGCGACGTGGGACACTGATTTCGACGGCGAGTGGGAAGACGCCCCTGACGCCTGGACATACGAGGCTGTTGGCGATGGCAGCTTAGTCGCCGGCTCGGCGGCCTCTCGGGTCACCGAATCACTGCTTGACGAGGAGGAAGCGCCGCCCCCAAAAACAACGCGACGCGCAGCGGCCACCAAAAAGGCCCCAGCGAAGAAAGCACCGGCCAAAAAGGCCCCCGCGAAGAAGGCGCCGGCCAAAAAGGCCACGACGGCGCGGGGCCGCGCCCGCAAGCTGCCGTTTGTGGGGTCGGACGAGGAAGAGGAAGATGTGTTGATGGAGTTAGACGAGGAGGAGGAAGACGTGTTGGTGGAGTCAGACGAGGAGCCGGAGCCCGCGCCGCCGCCAAAGCGAGCCACGCGCGTGGCACCGGCAAAAAAGGCCGCGGCAGCTAAGAAGCCTGCCGCAGCCCCAAAGACGACCGCTGCGCCGAGAGCCACGAGAGCCCGACAGGCAACGCAGACTACGCTGGATTTCTCGCAGAAGTCGGGGACGCAGACCAAGGGCGTTGAGATTAGCGACGATGAAATTTCTGAGGACGATGCATTTGAGCCTCCGCCCGCAACAGCGACAAGGTCAAGAAGGCGATAGCTGGAGATGGCTAGATCTGGTATACAACGAATATAATATATGAGCTATCAGATAACCAACTGCTAATTAGACATGTGACAAAAACAAAAGAAGAGTACGGCGGTTGAGAGAGAATTGGCAACATAAGAAAAAAAAAAAAAAAGAAAGGGTTGCACTTCTAGGAAGTGTGGCGGATCTCTCCCGCCGGGAATTGAACCCGGGTCTCAAGCGTGACAAGCTTGCATACTGACCACTATACTACGGAAGATGTACAGGCGTTGACGCCTGTCGTAGCGAGATCACTAGTTGCAATGCGGAGCGTTATTTATTATTATACAGGCACCGAAAGAAATCCTAATTTTCGAAGTCCTAATTTTTAGCGTCCCCATTCGATGTTCCTCCTACGTGGTTTTCCTTGCGGTCATACTGAGTCGCTGAAAATCATTATGAGTCAAATGGAGTATTCAAATCGTGTAGTAGCTTGGCATAATGCAAGATTTCTATGTGCATATAGTCTAACGGGATTGGCAAGCGAACTGATAAAACATCAACGAATCCCCCACTTCGACTCACGATGAGCAACCTGGGTTCCCCGGACGAGTGGGGCCGGGCCTAGAACGGCCACCGGATAGAGGGTCGGCGGAGTCGCACGATGGCTATCAATATTGTCGAGTCCCGAGAGAGACAAAGGAATAGTAAAAATTGTCTGACCATTTTTATAGCTAGGAGTGGATAAATAATTGGAAGAGGCGAATTGACCAGGCAAGCGCACACAATGGCCGAACTGTCGTGAGCGAACTGCCGAGCAGCCAAGCCGGGAATGGCAAATCGCCCCAATATAAACCTTGCGCAGCAGCCACAACGAGAACCCCGCGACTAACAGGCCACCCAGCTGCAGGCCGTAGTCGAACGAAGAAAAAGACAGATTTGACCCCTCATTACATGGAGGGTGCCGCTTTGCATTTTTCGACACCAACACCTCCAAACCTCTCTTTCCCATTTTCAACGCCGCAGTCCATCAACGTTGCCACCACCAAGCTTCGTTCCTACCGCAACTTGGCAAAAAAAACACAGCCAACCAGAAAAGGGACAGAAACCAAAACCAACGACCATGGCCAGCAGCACCATCCGGCTCGGCACCGCCTCGCCCGGCACGCAGGCCACGCGCGCCGCGACTCTGCGGCAGCTGGCCTCGCTGGCGCAGCGCGCGGCGGCGCAGCGCGTCGACCTGCTGCTGCTGCCCGAGGCGTACATTGGGGGGTACCCGCGGGGCACGCATTTCGGGTGCGTGATCGGGGACCGGACGGCGGCGGGCCGCGACGAGTACGCGCGCTACTTTGACGAGGCCGTCGACCTCGGCGACGTCACGGGCGACGCCGGCGCCGGCGCCGGCGACCGCTGGGTCAAGCGGCAGCTCGGCGAGGAGTGGAAGGGCGACGGCACGCGCGAGGCGCTCGAGGCCATTGCCGCCGACGCCGGCGTCTTCCTCGTCGTCGGCCTCATCGAGAGGGCCGGCGGCACGCTGTACTGCGCCGTCGTGTACGTCTGTCCGCGCGAGGGCATGCTGGGGAAGCGCCGCAAAGTGTTGCCTGTAAGTAGGGGTGTTGTTTGATTTTTTTTTTTTGGCCCACTCCAGCGAAAGAAAAAAAGGGATACAGCTAGCTGACCAACTTCACAGACTGGCACAGAACGCCTCTGCTGGGGCCAGGGCAGCCCGAGCACACTCCGCGCCGTGTCCACGACGCTCCGCGGCGTGCGCGTCAACCTGGCCGCCGCCATCTGCTGGGAAAACTACATGCCGCTGCTGCGGCAGGCGCTGTACGCGCAAAACGTCAACCTCTACCTGGCGCCGACGGCCGACAACCGGGACCAGTGGATGGCGCTGATGCGCACCGTCGCGGTCGAGGGGCGCTGCTTCGTCGTCAGCAGCAACATGTGCATCCGCGAAGGCGGCAGCAACGTGAATGGTGTGCACGAGGAAGCGCCGCCGCCGCCGCCGACACGCCGTCGCAACTCCATGATGACGGCCGACGGCAACGAGATTGCGCTGCCGAGCCCCGGTGCTTCGCGGCGCAGACGGAGATCGGTGTTTGATAGCGATGGGAATGAGATTGTGCTGAGCTGCGCCGAGGAGGAGGAGCAGCCACCTGCTGCTGCCGCGCCGACGACGACGACGACGAATGGGGAGACGGCGGCGGCAGCGGCGGCGGCGCCCAAGGCGGCGGGTATCTTGCCCGGGTGGCTCTCGCGAGGCGGGTCGGCGATTGTGTCCCCGTACGGCGACGTGCTGGCCGGGCCGCAGTGGGAGGACAGCGAGGGCATCGTGTGGCAGGACGTGGACATGCGGGATTGTATCCGTGGTCGGCTGGACCTGGACGCCGCGGGGAGCTACTCGCGCAACGATGCCTTTAAGCTCAGCGTCACAGGCCTGGACTTGGATCCCTTGCCGTACTGAGTTGAAGAAAAAAGGAAGGTGTGGTTTTGGTAGGCGACCGGTCATGTTTCTGAGGTCTACATTGGCTAGCACTCGGTTGTTTTGTTTCGGCCATCGTCTGCGTAAGTGAGCGGTCACTCTTGTACAATGTTTCTTGTAACTTGTCTCTCCTATCAGTAACAACCCAGCTCAGATTGTAGTAAGCAAATTACAGGTTTTTTTTTGCGTCATTATCCCTCCGCTGCCTGGCATTGGGTGCCTCGTATCTTTCTGGATGGCCGTGAAAGGTACATACGCACACGAAAACATGTCTAGTGACGAAAAGACCGCGTACTATGGGATATCAAAACTTGCCCTTACTTGTAGTCGCTGTTGAAAGCGTGGCTTTTTCTGGCAAGTTGCCTTCGCTAGCTGCATGATGATCAGCTTTGGGTGAGTGATCCATCTCGGGATTCTGCAGTATCTGTCATAACATAAAAGAAGCATGTCTCATCATTTGTTTATTATCAAGATGATGAAGATACTATAAGCGCTTTTACTAAAACTGTTACAAGTGATGCAAAACAAAAAAGGGAGTCGTATCCCGTCGCTCGCTGAATGCCAATGTATTCTTCTAACCTGATAGCCCGCCCAATGCAAAATCACATATCCCGTCGCTCATTCCTGAGATTCGTCACTCGGCTGCTGTTTTTGGCATGGCCGCCATCCCTTCTCCGCCGCCTCTACGGCCTTGGCTTCCTCTTGCGTTTCGTTGCGCTGTCTCTCCAGCGCCGCCTGCGCGAGGACCTCGCGCCTGCTCAGACCGGCCGTGATGCCGCCACCACCCGCCGCCACCGCGACCCCGCCGAGGACAAACTCGCCGCCCGTCCAGCCGCCGCCGTCTTCCTCCTCCTCCTCCTCGTACGCTTCCTGCCCAGAGACGACGTATCGTGACGTCTCGCCGATGGTGCGGCCGCCCGTCTTCCAGTCCGCCGCATCGACCTCGCGCTCAATCGTGTGGCAGAGGTCCCAAAAGGCGCGGTCGTGGTCGCTGTGAATGTTGTGCGCGAGCTCGTGGCATAGCGTCTTGCGGATCGTCTTGTAGTCGCGGTAGCCGTCGTGCGCGTCGGTCCGCAGCCGCAGCTCAATCACCTCGCCCTTGTTGCGATTGAGCCCGAGGATGCGCGACGTGCCCTCATGCGTCGACTGGGTGTTGGCCAGCGGCTCCATCTCGGTCAGCAGCGCGACCGTGTACTTGCGCTTCTTCATCGTCGCCTTGATGCCGGGGTCTGCCTTGAGGCGCATGAGCAGTGCCAGGCTCCGCTCCGGCCGCGGCAGGCCCTGCAGCGGCTGGACTTGCAAGAACGTGTATTGGGTTTCGTCTGCGCGCGGGGGTTGCTTCTTGTGCGGGCGGACCTTAACACCCTGTCCACCAAAGAGCTGTGAAAAGCCCCCGACGCGGCGCTGCTTGACCTGCTCGACCCGCTCGACCCGCTCGCACATGCGCTGCACGGCCTGCACATCGGACGAGGCAGAGCCCAGGAGCTTGAGCGTCTTGCCCTGGAGCTCGGCGAGGGCCATGTCGGGGTTCTTCAAGGGCACCTTGAGCAGCGGGCCCTTGGGCACGAGGATCTTTTGGTTGGCGACGGGGATGTTGAGTGTCGCCTCGAGTTCTTCAAAAAGCTGGACGACGGTAGCGTCGGGGGGGAACTGCAGGTCGCATGTCGCCTGCCGGTGGGAGATGTTGAGCGTGATCCAGTCGCTCTCGGACTCGGCCTCTGAGGCGTCGGGGCTGTGTGATCGCTTTGGGTCGGTCATAACTGTTGGCGCTCGATGGAGTAGGCTGTTGGTCGTAGAAAGTTGTTTCTGATGTTCGCTTGTCGCAGTAATAAAGGCAGGCGATGGAGGCTTAGACTATGAGTGTGGTCTGATGCGGATTACAAATGCAGCAGTATGGAGTAGATAGGCTGTAAATCCGCAGTGGTGGTGCTGTGGTGGAGTTTGGTTTGCGGTTGAATTTTGTGGTATATCGATGATGAATCCGGAGAGTAGAACTGGAGAGACAAGGGATAATATAGGTATTTCGTTTGGCTACCTGTCAAAGGGGCACATCCGGAAGTTCCTGGGGATACCAATCTGAAGGGTTCGGGTTGCTTCGTTCCTGCTTGGTAATGGGTAATGACGTTTGGGATGATTACCTAGGCATGCGCCACACGCCTTGGTCGTATTCGCTGCCCAGCTCTTGTGAGGCGCAGTCACGGACCCGGCAAAGTCAAAGTCCGACCACGAGACACTTGAGTGGGGCCGCTACACCAGCGCTAAAATTCCACTTGTTACACTTGTTACAGGTAGTTTTGGGAATGAGTTTATTAGGGTGACAAAAAAAACTAGACCCGTAAACGAAGTCTACACTGTATTCAAAAGATATAGTAGTAGAAGGAAGAAGAAGGATGAAAACGAAAATTGGGAAGGATAGGGAGAATAAGAGGTGAATAAATCGTGAATAAACATAATAGCAACTTATTCTACACCGGCGTTTTATTACTATGTATGGAGTGGGGAGTATATTATTCAGGAAGATCTACAGCAATCATGAAGTAGATCTATGGGCGTCGATCCTATGTACTAGCTCAAGATCTGCAATTTACCAGCCTACTCTTCCTTCTGCGGAATGAGCGAGTGAGCAATTGGGCTGTCCACGTACTCGACAAGTTGTGTCTCACTACCCTTACATCATCATGCCTTTACTCCCCCGTGGCACCTCTCAAAATCTTTCATGGCATAGTTTACAACCCAGTCAGACTTGAGTACCTCAGCGGCGCTAGGACGTAGTTGCGGATCTTGTGAAAGCAGGCGACGCACAAGATGCACAAACGCTGTCTTTTCCTCGTCTGAGAATAAATCCAACTCTTGCTCTTTTCGATATTTTTGCACCGTTTCATCGAACGTCTCGTCAAGTGGCGCAAACCCCGTTTTTCCTTGAATTGAGTTTCCCTTGTCATCGAAGTATTTAGACCGCTCATCCCAGCGCGACCACCAGCGGTCTGGCAATGGCCCTAAAACTTCCACGTGCTGGGGAATTATCGCGGAGAAATCGTAGAAAATGGTACCGAATAGGGGCCTGATACTGAAGATATTCCAGATAGTAAGACCAAGACACCAGATATCAGCCGAGAAAGACAGCGGCAATGATGGCTCGAAATATGTTTCTGGGGGGCGGGCATCCACATGTGATCGACAGTCTTCGCAAGGCCGCGTGATTGACTTAGGCGCAAATGCCTCACCAAAGTCGACGAGAAGCAGGTTCGTCTCCTCGAGAGATACTTTGACGGCAGTCTTACCAAGGTAGAGTGGGTGCACAACTTTCTTAGGGACATTGGGTGGCAATGGACCGCCGTCAAAGCGAGAAACCAAATCGGTCTCGGGCTCCTTGTATTTCTCATAGAATTGCGCGACAGACAGCTGGTCTAGGTGGGATGTAAGCCGAAGCATCACATTACCGAGATGTATATCTAGTAGATGGAAACAAAGCATTAGCGGCCTACCCAATAAATGCATAGCAAGCGACTGCAGGGATCGTACCTCCATGGATATAGCCTCGCCCATGCATGTAGGCGATAGCCGACACAAGCTTAACTGACAAAGCTCTGGCTACCTCAAGCCTAAACATGGACCCTGCCAAGACGGACATCAGATTAGCTTCCGCCAGAGCAGTCGTGTAGCTGCGGTGCTCTCCGTTAGGGCCGTGTATGGTAAATTCGTCCAACAGTCGAGGAATGGCATTCCATCCGGACGAGGTGACAGGATCCAGCAGCATATCGGATTGAGGGTTTGAAAGAATCTTCAAAACGCTGGTCTCCTCCCCCCTCGATTCAGCCACGCCGATTTTAAGAGCAACATAAGTATCACGTTGCAGGTCCCGTGTAATCCAGACGGTAGAGTAACCCCCCCACCCAAGCTTGTCAACGATTTGATAGCGCTCGTTGAAAACATCTCCTATCATCACCGGATGATAGCCGCCGACGGTGTATCTTTCGAGATCTTCCGTCCCATCAATCCACCGATACTTTGGGCGGTACTCGTGCGGTGGCTCTTGTGAGGCTATGGCAGCCCTGGCGCTGGACGAGAGCCCTTTGCAAAGTGACAAGGCGCCGCCGATACGGGCATTGTTTCCAGACCAGCAAAAGCGTGTACGAATTCGGCAAGGCTGCGATAGGATCCGTAGTGATATCATCCCGTTAGCATGTAGGGGTGAGATTTAAATATGGCGAGGAAAGATGGTTCAGTTGATGGCGACGCGCGCCAACCCCTCGAAGCTGTGGTGGGTCTTACAGTTGGCCAGTCACAGGGCCACCAGCCCTTGTTGACTGGTGCCTGACAACTTATTGCGTAGGTAGGGATACCTGAGGTATATTATTGCCAAATATACCGTTAAGAGGACAAAGCATCCTTACTCCGTACCTAGGTAATATAGAATACAACGCAATGAGTGGGTACCTACGGAGTACAAGCGGTATGTTAGTTAGATAGATACCTGCCTAGAAGATGCATCACCTTGTTATTATAGACAAGACTTGGCGGATCTGAAAACAAAATAATGCATAGACGCGAGCGAGTTATTACAATATCACTATTCGTCTCCCAAGTTAATAGCTAAAGATCACATAGATAACCTGCCACATTCCTGCCCCTCCGGATTACACGACAAACCACCGACGCAGATCATTTAACCACTGGACGGTTGCACAAGCGATAAGACAATTGTCAGGTGGGAGAGTTCAGGGCGAGTATAGTGTTCCTTTTTCTCTAGTCTTCGTGCACAGGAGTATATATTCTGCCGAATGTTGCCTTGTTATATTCTGTGTCGAATCACTGGAGCTCCGTGCGGTAGCCACCTTTGATATCCAGGCTCCAATGTTTATGCTCGCCGTCGAGCGAACTTCCTCCTCCATACTTATGCTTTCATCGGAGTCGGAGAATGCATCGATCCACGAATGCTCACGAATCGCTCGCTCGGCGACTGGGTAGCCATCCATCTCCTACATCCACATAGTTTTGCGTCATAGTCGACGAGAGGTCCGCATCACGGTCCAGCTCCTCATGCGGAATTGCGGCGTCGTTGTCGTCGTCGCCGTCCATATCGAATCATGTCTCGGTGCCTATCCATGAAGACGTAGAGCCTTTCTGAAATATTATCGTGTCGTCATTGCAGTCCGAGGAGGTATCTGCATATCGTAGACCACGATGGCCGGCACAGGACGCGTGCAACCGCACGTCCAGGGTACAGTCCAGGAGCGCTATTGAACCAAACGGTGTGAACGGTATCAGAGGCGGCATCTGATGGAATTCGTTTTGTGCAAGAAACATAAGCCGCGCCTCGTCAGCGCGAGTAATCTCGCCAGTACAAGACTCGGTAGAGACAGGCCGCTGGACAGACGAGATGAACGTGTTAGTCCAAGCAGCGGCGTGTAGATCCATGTGGTACATAGCCGGACGTGCGCGTTTCATGATATTGTGTGGTAATTCTACCAGTATAGCTCCCAGCCTGAGAAAATCTAAGTGTGGTGATCTTCGCATCAGCATACGTGCTAGGATGGCAGGCTCTTGCGTCGGCGTCGGCGTCGGCGCCTAGAACTGCACAGGCACGAGCCATCTTCAAAGATGACGCGCGTGGTGCAGAGAAATGCGACCGGCAATCTCGGCTTGATGGTGAAAGGCGGCATGTCACATTTGCCGTCAGATGTCTCCCAGTACGTTCGCCCAGTGACTTGTAAAGTTGTTTGTTGACCCTTTGTCCACTTCTAGCTGCAAAGGTAGGTATGGGTGATTTGGAAAGGCTTTCGCTATGCTCGTGTGAGGGAATCCGGATGGTTTGGCGATGGCGCAGTCATAAAGCTCAAACCAAGTTTTGTATCCAGCCACAAACATGCGTTTGAAGACATCGTCGTCGGGCATGAGGGCATCTTGCATTATGTTGTCCGCTGCAAGGCGCAAAGACGCGGGAGTGCAATGTCGGCAGAGCAATGTTGGGAAGCAATGTCGGGAGAGCAATGTCGGGAGACCTAGGCAACACTCTTCGGTGCGTGCTTTACCATTTTGGTTTTCCATGGTGTCCCACAATCTGGTTCGTATAATCGCAAAACCGTAACGTTCAGTTCGTGTCAAGACCTCCGAGTCGATAAAGGCCTTTGGCTTGGACGCTCAGCTGCCAAGAATCATGTTCAACGGAAAGAGAACCAACGCCGACGAGTTGATTAGGCCTAACGAGGTGGTTGCGATGAGCTCCTCAGCTTGGGCAGCGCGTTCGCAGCAATTTCTTCAGCCTGTTCATAATGGTGAGGGAGAAGTACGTCCAACAAGTGCTGTAAATACAGTGGGTGCGCACTGCGGCAGCCGACAATTGCGGGTGTCGTGGAAAAAAGATGATGTCTCTTTACCAGCATCCAGCTTGAACTGTTCCTTTCATGCTATATAGGTACCTAGTACTAGTGAAATCAAATAGTTGGCTAATTGCTTTAATTTGTTTATATTCTTTTCCCCCAAAAGATATATATAGCTCTCGCGCAAGTAGTTTTCCCAACTGGTGGTGCTTGATGATCCCAACCTTGACCAGACATTATAGAATTTAATCGACTATAGATTTATTCCTCTTGCGGAGTTCTTTCTTTTGGTTTCGTGAGATATTCCACCTCGTAAAGTGCTCCCCAAACCTCGTCCACGACTTCATCAACCTGCCACTTGAGCTTGGACCTGATCAACCCCTGCAGTAGCATCAACCCACCCCTGACCAGCAGCCGCAATCACGCTAGCCCGATTTGGCAAGCTCTGTAATCCACTGTAAAGTCACTGAATAGCACGCTGAAACCAGCCCACGCCCGTCGTCGCGGCCCGCCAGAATGACGCTGTTCATCGCTCACAGACTGGGGCAAACCAAAATCTACCAATGAGGGCGCCAGCGCGTGTCGTGTCCTTTTTGGTTTCTCGACTCCCTTTCATCCTCGCGCAACCACCATCCCCCAAACGTCTCCGAGTCGCCGCTCACTTCGAACCTCCCGCGCGAAATCTAATTCCTATTCGGTTCCTCTGGAATCTCTCGATTTTAGTTATTTCTTTCTGACGAGGAGCGCAAGCTTCCAAGCCTTCACAATGCCGCTCAACCTCTTTCGCGTTGCTGGTGCGCCAATCCCCCCCGGCGACAGCTTCAAAACACTGCCCCCTCGACCATGCTAACACGATACTTCAGCGGACTTTTCGCACTTGGCCAGCATCTTCGTCCTGCTGCACAAAATGGTGCAGTTAAATGTGCGTATTCGCTCTGTTCCTAGCTCCCTCGCGGCGCACAATGACATCCATTAACCACTCTTCAATCAGAGCTGCTCCGGCATCTCCTTCAAGTCGCAAGCTCTCTACCTCATGGTCTATGTGGCGAGATATCTCGGTTCGTTTCCCCTCTTGCTGTCTCGCGCCCCATTGACTAACCATTGGCCTGTTTGACTCGCAGATCTCTTCGCCACCAACAGCCTGTACAACTTTGTCTTCAAGGTCCTCTTCATCGGCTCGCAGGGCTACATCATCTACCTCATGACCAACGCCTACAAGCCCACCAACGACCCCAATGTCGACACCTTTCGCGTCCAGTACCTCCTGGGCGGTGCCGCCGTCCTCGCCGTCCTCTTCCCCGTCCGCTACACCGTCATGGAGGTCCTCTGGGCCTTTTCCATCTGGCTCGAGTCTGTCGCCATCCTGCCCCAGCTCTTCATGCTGCAACGCACCGGCGAGGCGGAGACCATCACCACCCACTATCTCTTCGCTCTCGGTAGCTACCGCGCCCTCTACATTCCCAACTGGATCTACCGCTACTTTACCGAGCCCAACCACAAGCCCGACTGGATTGCCATTATTGCTGGCCTCATCCAGACCGTCCTCTACAGCGACTTCTTCTATGTCTACTACACCAAGGTTCTCAAGGGCAAGAAGTTTAAGCTGCCCGTTTAAGCAGGCTGTTTGCTCCTAGCGGTCTTGGGGCGGGCGTACGCGGTGGTGCACTGACGCACCTATCAACCCATCATCATCAGGATCGCGAAAAAGCAGCTTCATTCACACGATATTCGAGACGAAAAAAAAATCGAATCGTCACACTTCATCCACAACACTTTATTTGCACTTAGACGGCGTTTGGGGAGCTCGTTTGCTTGGACAAGGCGACTCTGGGCACGCCATGATGTGCAGGGGAGGTTGTGGCAACGCAGCACCAGGGGTAGGATGGACAATAAAAGTAATTACAATTTTACGAGTCAAAAATCTTACTGATAACGAATACAAAACAATTCAAAAGTCAGAAAAATGTTCAACGTGGTTTTGCTGTCGCCATTTCACCAAGGCTGTAGAGGGGAGATGGTGGCAACGCGGCAGGGGGCAGGGTGGAACATAAAACAAATTCCAAGTTCAGGATTCAAACATTACAGATACTATCTATAATGGAAAAGGTCTTCAGAAAAGATATAAATGTGCTTGTATTCGCCATTTTACCACTATGCCGACAGCGCACCTGTTTACGGTCACGTGCGGGTCTTGCATCGCGCCCGTAGGACGGCCGGTTCAAATAAGCCATCATCACTTCAACCATCTGCAGGCGCACATTTTGCCCACCTCCATCCGCAAAAAGGACGTGTGCATCGAGTATCCCAACATGGCCGGCGACGCCCCCAACAGCAGCCAGCAGCCGGCCGCGGCCCCCAACGGCGAGGTCAACGGCCCAGTCCAGCTCCCTGCTGGCGACTCGAAGCTGCCCTCGCGCAAGGACACTTCTCTCCGCGAATTTCTCAACAAGGTGGACGATTGCGCACCCATTGTACGACTACTCCGTCTTTCTTTCTTTTCCTCCTTTTCTCTAGTTTTTGAGCTGATCTTGATGCATTAGATCCCCGACGCCGTCACCCAATACTACATGACCAAGGCCGGCCTCCCCCCGCCACCGCAGACGGACCAGCGACTGGCGCGGCTCCTCGCGCTCGCGACGCAAAAGTTCATCGCCGACATCGCGGCCGACGCGTACCAGTACAGCCGCATCCGGGCGTCGAGCAACACAAACGCCAACAACCCGATGGGCTCGCTCGGCGCCGCCGCCGGCTTCCCCATTCCCGGGCAGCAGGCCGGGCAGCCGGGCAACAAGGACCAGGGCAAGGGCGCGCCGCTGGGCATCCAGCGGCCCGGGTACGGTGGCGGCGGCCAGGGCGGCAGCCAGAACAGGACGGTCCTGACCATGGAGGACCTCGGCATGGCGGTCGGCGAGTACGGCGTGAATGTGAAGCGGAGTGAGTTTTACCGGTAGAGGCGCCACCGCGCGAGAGTTTAGATGATGTCGGCGGGCTTTCTTCTTTTGACGCCTACGGGCTTGCGGGATTTTGGTATTGGTATTGTTACGTATGGATTGGCGTTCTGGCGTTGGATTTGGCCGGGGGACACTGCCCGCGTGGAATGAACGCTACAGCGAGGCAACAACATGATTCCGTACTTTGAACCACCGAATAAATAATGATCTCCACGGATTGACAGATAACTTCGTTTGTTGCTGATTATGTATTCGTATTGATACAATGTGGTATTTGTACAGCGCGACCTCGCTTCCTGTCGCAAATCCTCCCTCATTCGGTACTGTTCGTCTTTACTTCTTGCCGTAAATATTCGGTTTCCGCGTCCTACACCAATCCTGTTAGCCCCCAAGCCATCTCTCCTGTGCAAACCATCCGAGGTACGTACGGCGCAAACTCGCCCAGCTTGTGTCCGACCATGTCTTCCGTTATCAGCAGCGGGAGATAGTCCTTGCCGTTGTGAATCTCAAACTTGAGCCCGACAAAGTTGGGCAAAATCGTCGCGGAGCGTGCCTGAGTGCGCACGGGGGGGACCTTGTCGCCGGCCTTTTTCGGCCACACAATGGGCAGGCTGTAATCGATTGCGGGTTAGGAATTGGCAGATTTGGGGTTTTTTTCGGGGTGCTGGAGGATCTTACGGGACGAGATTGGGCCCTGGAGAAATGGTCTGGTTAGTATCGCTTGAGTAGGAGCAATTGAGGATGGCGATTCTTACCCTTCCATACGGAGCGCTTCAGAAGTAATCTTGTGGGCTGCATTGTGACTGGTTTGGGGCTGGATGACTGGTGAGATCGCAAGCTTGTATCGACTTTGGCGCAGGTGTCGGAACCAATGTAGATCACGTGATGTCGTGGCTATTCCGCGTCGCCTGTGCGTGTGTGGGTTGGTATATGGTATTTAAACTGTTTGTTTTACTTTTTTGTATTTCTTTACATGTTTTCCTCTTTTTGGTTGTTTTTTTCCTCCTCCTGTTTACTCTTGTCCGTTATGATCAAGTTCTAGCATTGCTGTTCCACGGCCGTTTTTATTGAACTAGGTAGGTACTTAGGTCGTTGAACTGCCTAAGACACTACATGAAACATACCCAAATGGCCGACGAAAACGAACAAAAACTTATAACTAGAACCAGCGATAAAAAGGACCTCCTATTCCACGAACTTTCACCGTGGTGCAGAAATGTGTAGACCCCTAAAGCTAAACTCTAAGTCGGTTATAGGGTACCAGCGCAACGATGTCATCACGTGGGGCAACGGGTAACCACGTCGTGTAGAACAACGCTTTGCGTTGAGCAACACGCTGGGGGAATTTGTCCGTATAACTGGCCATACAATAGACAAATAAACAAAGTCCTGGATATAATTGTGGGAGGATAATCTGAGCATTTCCACACCATAAACCATGCTTGCCGTCTCCGTTGGGGTAATTGATAGCGTCTTCATACACGCCCCTGTTGCCACGCCGGCCGCTGAACCCTTTGCGGCAGCTCCACCGCGCAGTCCCCCGTTCCCCCAAAGTCCGCTGGAAGAAGCCACATCAACCAACAAAATCAAAGCCGGGCTGGCATCTGATCCATTTGCTTTCCATAGACGGCCAACTCGCCTCATCGAGGATATCCGTACCCATCACCAGCGAAGAGAATCTCGACGGCGGCGGCGTTGATCATTTTTCATCGCCTTGTCCCCATCTCCCCGTCGCTTGCCCAGGGACACGCACTTGGACCCGACACCCAAAGATACAGACACAGAGCTCTCCCAGTCACACCTAAAAACACACACCTACACACACGGCGTTCTCTGCGACATGCCAGACGCAAAGGCCTCCGGGGCCGACACGGGCGGCGGCACGGCGCGGGCGCGCGACCACAACCAGGGCAACCAGGGCCGGTCCTACACGGTCGAGCAAAAGGCGGCGGTGCTGCGAATCCGGCGCTGCGACGCGACAGCGTTTTACGAGATCTTGGACCTCGAGTCGGTGCGGCGGACATGCACTGAGGGGGAGATCAAAAAGGCATACCGCAAGCAGTCGCTGCTGACGCACCCGGACAAGAACGGCCACGAAAACGCCGACGAGGCCTTCAAGATGGTCAGCCGTGCGTTTGGCGTGCTCGGCGACAAGGAGAAGAGGGAAAAGTATGACCGCTTCGGCACCGACCCGGACAGCCGCTTCGCGCAGGCACAGGCGCAGAGCCCCTTCTCCGGGTTTGCATCGCGGCAGCCATCAGGCGGCATGGGCGCGCGGCAGGGCGGTCCCATGGGCGGTGGTGGTGGTGGCGGCGGCTGGGATGAGGATATCAGCCCCGAGGAGATGTTTGCGCGGTTTTTCGGCGGCGGCTTTGGCGGCGGCGGCTTTGGTGGCGGCGGAGGTATGGCGGAACCAATTCTTGTCTATACATGTGAACGCTGGCTAACGATGCACCATCTACAGTCTTTGATACAGGCCCTCAGTTTGTCTTTAACTTTGGCGGCGGCCCGGGCATCCGCGTGCACCAATTCGGCGGTGCGAGGCCCCGCGGACGGCCACGCGACACCCAGAACCGACCGGAGGAGACGCAAGGCGGCGGCGGCGGCCTGCAGAACCTGATTGGCATTCTGCCGATCCTACTGTTCTTCATCTTCCCGCTGCTCACGTCCCTCTTTGGCGGGGACGGCGGGCCGGCGACGCCCAACATGGCGTTTGACAACCCCAGCGCGCCGTACACGCACGAGCGGACGACGCCGGTGCACGGGATCAAGTACTTTGTGCGGGAGCGGGACGTGCGGCAGTACACCAAGGGCCAGCTGGGCGACCTGGACCGGGTGGCGGAGCAGAGCGCGCTGCAGCAGATCCGGAGCGGGTGCGAGCGGGAGCAGGCGACGCAGCGGCGGATGCGCGAGGACGCGACGGGGTGGTTCTACCAGGACGAGGTCAAGATGGCGCTGGCGGACGCGCTCGAGATGCCGCACTGCAGACGGTGGACGGGGCTGGTGGAGAAGAGCAAGAAGGGGAAATAGAGGGCCGACGTGCGTCCCGTCTCATGAACAAGAGGGGGCTTCAAATTTGAAAGTATATCAAGGTTGGATGGGGAACTTTTTGTGGCGTCTTGTTTCTACGGCGTTTAGGTGTGTGTGTACTCGCGAAAAAACAACGTGTGTTGTGCATAGTATTTGGTGTCGAGACCGGGTAGAGTTGCTGCTGCATGGTTGATGTCGAAGAAGCATATAATACATTCATGAATATAGCATGTAGATATATCCCTAGTTACGCAATGTCATGGTGCAAACTTTCAGAAGAGGCGGTCTTATGAAGTCGACCATTCTCTTGGTTTAGCCTTGCCAAGAAATGCATCGAACTAGATGAAGCCCCTGCACAGCCCTATCAGCGGCAATACAATGAAGTAAGTAATACCCCGCAGCCAGTGGCATCTCGTCGCATTCGCATTTTAAATTTACTCGGGTACGTAGCGTGTTACGTATGTGCCTGCGTTGGTGCACATCAGCCATCCCCACCACCGAGTTAGTAAACTCTACCTGTCTACGCTTAGAGGACAAGCCTGGCCATGATATACTTTCCGTCAGCTAAAGTCAATTGGTAGTTGAAAGGAAGATGTAAAGTAAAAAACAGACTTTTCAATTAGTTATTGTCTGGCATGCTACCCATATTAAAACAGCACGATATAAATCTGGGGTGAGTCCCTCCAGACCCACCATCAACCTGCGCCACGAAACCTCAGCGTCCGCAGCCAGCCTTGTGGTTTCGCGCCTGGCCAACTTTGCCGAGAAAGCAAACTAGACAACATCCGACATCCCGGGCATTGGATACCTATGCGGCTGTGCCCCAAGCCTACAGACTGGAACGACTCTGGCATCTCATCAGAAAATCTTGACCTTGACACCTAATAACTTGCGAGCCTCGTACATCGATTGAACCCCCAACAACAGCTAAGCGCCTCTAACTAGTCCACCTTTGTCGTCATCACAAGGCACCAGGGTCCCAACCTCCCACGATCCGACTTGCCTAAACCAGACTGCCTACGGATACTTGACTACAGCATACGAAAACAGCGTGAAGCGGCACAATTGGTGCTGCACTGAAAATGGTGTCGTTCCAGACCTCGGGCGACAGTCCTACGGCTGCTCCCGCCAGCCTGCCAACCCCGCCATCACCCGCGTCAGTCTTGCAGCCGCTGCACGAGGCCACCACCAGCACCACAACAACAGCCGAGGGCGACAAGAAACCGACCCAGTCTATAAACCGAATACCGAGCATACTGCGCCCAGGCGGCGGCAAGTCGACCAGCTCAAATCCGTTCCGCAATAGAGAAGGTGCCGCATCCCAGGCGCCGCCGACCGAGGCCCTGTCCAAGATGCACCTGGACTCGGCCACCAACAACCCCTGGGGCCCCGCGCTATACGCGCAGCCCACCGGCATGACATCGGTCTCGGACGACGCGCGCGTCCCGCATATGTCGCCGCCCGTGCTGCCGCCCGAGTTCCAGCAGGATCCCTGGGGCAAGCACAACGCCGTGGAGCTGGACGCGACATCGTACACCCACCCGCTGCAGCCGCTGAGCGTGCCGACGCCGGAGGAGCAGTCTGTCTGGGGCGGCGAGTCGCAGAATGTGACAAAGAACCAGGCTGACTCGCAGGGCACCTTGGTGAAGCCGGCCGACGACTTCTCCCACATCTTTGGCGACCAGCAGGCGTGGGACGACCTCGGCCGCACTCCCAAGATCAAGAGAAGCGCGACCAACAAGACAGCAGGCGGGGACTCGGACCAGGATGAGTGGAACATGATTGACTCCGAAGCGTCGTCGATTGCCGGGGACGCTACCCTGAATACCCCGGCTGTTCCGAAATCGAGCGCCCCAAGTACGGGAGCGGAGAAGGGCTCTGCAGCACATGTTTTCGAGGCCCCTGCAACGCCGTGGGACGAGCTAACATCAGAACATGGGCAACGCATGAATGAAGCTACGACGACAACAGCGGTGGAAAGCAAGGACGAGGCCCCAGAAAGTCCCCCAATTCCAACACTAAACGAACAAAAGAACGAACCTCAACTACATCCCCCTCTTATCGAACCTATTGGCTACGAACCACCAACGCAACCCTCGCAACCACAATACCTGCCGCAAATCGACGTTCCTCTTATCGAACCTATTGGCTACGAGCCACCAATACAATCCTCGCAATCACAACATGCGCCGCAAATAACAGGCCTGCTGGTGTCCGAGAAAAACGAGCGACCTGCGCTACCACCGCGACAGCCCGAGCCATCGCAGAGATGGGCCACCACTCGGCGGCCTGTGGACGGCCAGGCTGAGACGTACCAAATCAAGAATATCAGCTGGGTCGACCCCAGCTCGTCCAAAAGCCGCGTCTCCCCCATCCTGGTGCAAAACGAAAACGGGCCCTGCCCTCTCGTCGCCTTGGTGAATGCCCTGAGTCTTACCACGCCAGCGGACACCCCCGAGACGACTCTCGTGCAAGTGCTCCGCTCCCGCGAGCGCGTCAGCCTGAATCTGCTGCTGGACGCCGTCTTTGACGAGCTCATGTCCCCCGGGCGCACGTCGTCCGACGATGCTCTCCCCGACATCAGCGAGCTCTACGAGTTCTTGCAGAGCCTGCACACGGGCATGAATGTCAACCCGCGCTTCGTCCCGACCGAGGAAATGATGACGGCCTACAAGCACAGCTCGCTGACCCATCTGGACCCCACCGACCGCGACGGCCTGATGCCGGGCACCTTTGAAAACAGCCTCGAGATGCGGCTCTATGCGACCTTTTCGATCCCGCTCATCCACGGCTGGCTGCCAGCCAAGACGGACCCCGCGTACGAGGCCTTTGAACGGCAGGCGCCCTCGTACGAAGACGCGCAGAACCTGCTCTTCCGCGAGGAGGAGCTCGAGGCCAAGCTGTCGGACTCGAGCGGGGTCGGCCTCACGGAGGCGGAGCAGCAGCTCTACCAAGACATCGTGACGATTAAAATGTTCATGGAAGAATCGGCGACTCAGCTCACGCCGTGGGGCATCGAAGTGATTGGCAGGGCGATGCGGCCCGGCACGTTTGCCATTCTCTTCCGCAACGACCACTTTAGCACGCTGTACTGCCACCCGCACACGATGCAGCTGCTGACGCTCGTGACGGACGCGGGCTACTGCAGCCACGATGACGTCGTCTGGGAGAGTCTCGAGGATGTCCACGGCGAGCTGTCGGCCATGTACTCAGGCGAGTTCTACCCCGCCGGGTCGCCAAACCTGGCCGGGCCCAGCAGCAGCAACAGCCACGCGTGGTCGCCCGTGCAGACCCGCCGCAGCGGCAAGAACCGCCAGGAAGAGCCCGTGTCGTCCCCCGGCGGCAGCGGCGACGCCCACGAGCAAGAAGACCGCGACCTCGCGCTCGCGCTGCAGCTGCAGGAGGAGGAGGAGCACAACCAGCGTGAGGAGCTGGAGCGCCGCCGGCGGGAGAGCCGCCTCTCGGAGCAATTCATCGAGCAGCAGGGCCGGCAGCGGCCGCAACCCGTGGCGCGCGATAACATGGGTGCCGCCCGGCTGCGCCCGAGCACCGGCAACAGCGAATTCCGACGCTCCTCGAGCAACGTCAACGTGAGCGTGTCCAGCCCCGGCGGCGGCCGACGCAGCAGCAGCATACACACGGCGTCGTCGTCGCCCCCGCCGCCGCAGCCTCCCCGGCCGCAGACGCAAAATGTTCGCCCGCTGGTCCCACCCCGCGCAGCAGCCACGACCGCCACGACGGGGCTGCGACCTGCGGGACGGCCGCCGGTGAGTAGACCGGCTGTGGAAACGGGTGAGGAGGCTCCGCCGTCGTATGAGGCGGCGCAGCACGATAGGCGCTACGAGCCGGGGCAGGGAGAAGCGGGCGCGCCGGTATCGACGCCGCCGACGGGTATGAGCGGGGGAGGCCGGAGGACAGAGGAGGTGCGGCCGCAGCCTACCCCCGGAATGTACGGACCTGGGAATCCGGGAGTACGTCCGTTGAGACCGGTGCTGGGAGGGCGAGTGAGCCAGGGTTCCTACAGGGATAGAGACCGAGACTGCCTCCTCATGTAAAGGACTTGTGTTTGGAACTGACTTTTGGACTGGGTATATGGAAAGTACGGGTGTTGGGAGTTTTTCTTTTCTTTTCTTGTATGATGCAGCTTCTTTTGTGAGGGCCGGTCCAACTTTTGTCTAGAGGGGAATCCTGTTTTTTTTTCTTAATTACTTTCGCGTGAGCATAGAATAGGCGACCTGATACGGGAAAACATGTTTAATAAAAGCATGACACTATAACGGATGTACAGTGCAAGTGTTGAACTAACTAGCTACTTGGATCGAGGGCGGTTACGATCGGCGGCGCCACCCCCCCACTAGAGCTCCTGAGCATCGACGACTTGACTCGGAACCGATCTTGCTCCTGCATATGTATCTCCGTGACGTCTCTTCCGGCAGCACACGGTAGTTCCAATATCCATCAACATTGCGAGATTTTCCCACTGCTTTTGTTTTCTCGTCCGAATTGGAGGCTCTCGACACTTTCCTCTGTCACCACAGCGCTGCCAAAGAGAAAACTCGGCTCAAGTAAACAAACAAAACAGAAACAACCCGCCCATCATGGCCATTGTGCAGGGCTGGCTGCCGCCCACGCGGGAAAACTACGAGACGCTCGTCTTTATCTGGCAGTTTCTGTACCCCATCGTGAGTTGCTCCTGTCGCCTGTCCTTGATTGTTTTTTTTGGTATTAATCTACGTTTTGGCGGCGGCATACAAAAGATTGGCTCGCTGCAATGGGTCGTCAAGTGGTACGGCATGGGCAAGACGTCAGTCCGGAGCCCGCTCAACATCCCCGGCCGCATCGCCTGGATGACCATGGAAGCGCCTGGGTTCCTGACCCTCGTGTACATAATGAATACCCTCCCGCAGCAGCACGGCATCCACGACCTGCCGTGGCAGAACCGCGTCCTCGGCGGTCTCTTTGTACGTGCCCCCCCCCCCGGCCTCTACCCCATGCCCCCTTCTAACACGGACCATCAACCAAAGGTCATTCACTACCTCAACCGCGCCATCCTCTTCCCCCTCATGCAACCGTCCATGGCGCCCATCCACGTCGCCGTCTGGGCCATGGCCGTCGGCTTCCAGCTGTGCAACGCCATCTGCCTCGGCGGGTGGCTGTCTGCCTACGGCGCCGTGACCGACGCCGCGTGGGCCGCGCAGTCGCCACTGCCGCAGTTTGCGCTCGGCCTCGCCGTCTTCTACGTCGGCCTCGCCGGCAACTGGTTCCACGACGAGGAGCTGCGCGAGATTCGCCGCAAGGAGCAGCGTCGTCGGGAGCATCTCCGTCGCAGCGGCGGCGCGTCGTCGTCGTCGTCCCCCTCGTCGGCGGCCGTGGCCGTCGAAAAACACTACGAGATCCCCCAGGCCGGCCTCTTCAAGTACATGCTCTACCCCCACTACTTGCTGGAATGGATCGAGTGGCTCGGCTTCTGGATGGCCGCCGGGTGGAGCTGCGCGCCCGCCAGGGCGTTCTTCGTCAATGAGCTGCTGACGATGCTGCCCCGCGCGGTGAATGGGAAAAAGTGGTATGTCGACAAGTTTGGCCCCGAAAAGATTAACAAGAAGTGGGCTGTCATTCCTGGTGTGTGGTGAAGCTGCGGCCTGATGTGTAGGCAAGAGCAAGACTCGTCTCGGAATCGCAGCACCACCTCCCGTGAGAGAGAGGTCGAGTGGAACTGTATTGTACATCTCTCGAGTTTTCCATGTACAGATTGCGCTAGTGTATATACCCAAGTACCTCTAAACCCTCATCTTCTATGAAACTCGCTCATCCCATTTGTCCCAGGGTCATCGCATAGTTAGTTGTGTTTCGGCCACGGCTTCTGCTTCTCCGCGTAAAACTCGCCCACCCACTTCGTCACCTGCTCAATCTCGGCATCCCACACCTTTTTCAGATCCTCATTCACGTCGGCATTCGCCTTGAGCATGTCGACGCAGTGCCCGCCGCCGGGCACCACATGCACCGGCGCCCGGTCCGTCGACGCCAGCGCGCCGCCGGGCCGCCACGGCGATGACACCGTCGCTGGCCGCCACGGGTCGTTTTCCGCATCGCACCACACGACGCGCTCCATGTCGGCGGCCGCGTGCCAGCCGCCCGTCGGCGCATTGATCTGCTCGTAGGTGCGGCCGCTGCGGATGCCCACCTGCGCGCCGTTGACCGCGGGGAACAAGAGGTCGCACTGGCGCCGCCAGACGTCGACGGTGATGAGCTTACTGACCATGCGCGGCCGGCCGGCCGGCGTGCCGCCGGTGCGCCACCACTCGAAGCTGGGGGTTGTTTGTCAGTCATTGAGTTCAAAGCAGGGTCCTGGAGGAACAGGGGCGCACACGTACGGCTCGTTGCAGAGCATCCACTGCCACTGGCGGTTCACGGGGTTGTTGACGCGCGTGTCGCGGTAGACGGGGCTGGTGAAGTCGTCCGTCACCCAGCAGCCGAGATCCATGGGGTCAGTCCATCGGGAGTAGCCCCAGCTGGCGCAGCCTGCATACGACAAATCAGCAAAGATGGGGGGGTTTTTTTCCCTCCAAAAGCCAACGAACAAAATCATCACTTACCGTTGGGGATGTCGAGCTCTTTGAACCACTTGGAGAGTCCATTGATGGCAGCACAAAGGCCAACGCCCTCGGGACCAGGCTTGGGGGCTTTGCTGCCGGGCCATTGATTCTGCAACCACCATTGATCAGTCTGAGCACAGTGCGGGACATCTTCATCGGAAACCCACCTCGATGTAGTCGCAAAATTGGTGGAATTTATCCGTGACGTTGCGCTTTTGGTCGCTAAAGCCCAGGTTCTGCGACAGATAGCTGCCGTCCTGCATCGCAATGGCAAAGTCGACGTCGTTGAGCGGCGCAAAGCCAAACTTCTTCTTGAGCCTGCTCTTTTGCGTGTCGGTGCCGTTCAGGAGCACCTTGTCCACGTGCTCCATCACCTTTGTGTAGTCGGCGCTGCAGTTCCTGGGCATGGTGTCGTGCACAATGTCCTGGTACTGCCAAAAGTCGCTGATGGACTCGACGACAGCGCTCGAGGCATGGTACGCCCAGTACGTGCCCGGGAACAGCTTGTGCAGCCAGGCCGCGACGGCGCCGCTGTATGAGCAGCCCGTCAGCACCCACGGCGCGCGCGCCGGCCTGCTCGAGCCCGTCGGGTCAAACGCCAGGTCGACGTGGTTGGCAAAGTAGACGAGGTCGCGCAGGTGCTGGTCCAGGGTGAGGTGCTGCAGGGCGTCCGTCGTGAGGTTGGCGTGCGGCGAGCTGTACCCCCAGTAGCGGTGCTCGAGGAGGATGGTCGCGCCACCGACGCTCTTGGCAAAGTTGCCGGCCAGCGTGCTGTTGGTCACGTAGCCGTTCCAGCCCGTCGCCTCGTTCTCGCCGGGCGAGTTCATGATGATGGGCGAGCCGGGCCCGGCATAGTCTTGGAAGTTGTAGTAGTACAGCTGCTTGAACGTGCCCAGCGCGGGGTTGCTGTGGTCGAGCAGCTGGTCGAACCAGGCCCAGTGGATCGGGCTGTCGGCGCGCTTCTGGACACCGTCGGCCGGTGATGGGGCGTCGACGTGGATGGCCGGCGCACCCAGGCGGGGACGTTCGCCGGGCCGGGCGCCGGTGGCCGTGCTGGCCACCAGGAGCATCTCGGCTGCAAGAGTGAGGAATCTCATCCTGCGGGCGAGTGGGTGTCGATAGCGATCTGATGTGGTATTGGAAGATGATACCGAAGTAGGGGAAACACCTATGAATGGAAGTGATTGCCACACTGGGAGGCATCTAGGTTGTTATATCCATCTCGCTCCATGCAGATATCTAAGCATGGCCCCTATCGGAGCTTTAGGAAGAGCAGCTCCTCAGTTTCATGCGGGATCGATTGCGTTCTAGTATGCCTTCAATGGCATGGGGCTGCTCGGCTCCACGCTGAGCTGGGCAAGTTGCCCAGAAGGGCATCTTGTTGGACCTTGTCCATGGATATCCCTGCTAAGCCCTGTCAAATATTGGATGGTATTGCGGGCTTTCGAGGGACATCCAAATAGTCTACGTTACCAAGAAGGAGGCATTGGGCGGCGGACCCATGCCGCCATGCATAAGGATGACATCGACACGAACAACAATTAGCTGCATTGTAGAGTGCAGTTCCGGAACCTCCACGAGGCTGACAGGATTAGTTAATAACTTGACGTGAAAGGATAGTGGCCGATATGGCGGTTGTGCGACCTTCCTAATTGGGTAGGACTGACACAGAGACTCTGCAGCTCACGAGACAGTAGATTAGTAGAGCCGGTCATCCCTCCAACATGATACCGTTGCGTTACTAGTCAGGTCGGTGAAGAGAAACCCCTGCTAAGCGCTGCAAAACGTTGGTGACGAGATGGTAATGGGTACGTAACAGAAACCGCCTTCGCACCTTGCATATGTAGATGGAGTGCGGAGGAGCAATGCGGAGGAGCGGTGCGGAGAAAATGCGGGGGAAGAAGGGGATATAGGTGTCCTCGTTATAGGAGACAAAGGGCCCGTGCAAATAAATAAATAATCGTATCTGCGGTTGTCATGGCTAGACCAGGCTGTAGAGACCTGCCAAATTGTCATGACACGGTGCACCGTGGCAGATTCCTATCCAATCGATAATTGCGTGACAGCAATATTTCCACCGTGGCTTTGCCGGATATGTGCAAAGGCGAGCCCCAAGATACACAATATTGACATTGGCATTCTCGAACAGTCTGCATCTAGAGGTGGTCTTTTTGCAAAGTCGCTCGGCTTGTGCCAAGCTCCTAAAGATGCCGATTGCATCTACCATGGAAGGGCTTATCTTGTCCCGCCGATCAAGTCCGAACTAGAAAATCTTTGAACGGTCTATGCAATAAAATAGATAGCGTTGAATATCGTCAACTTTTGTTAGCCTCGAGTCTTGTCTGTATAGTGAATACAGGCAGCTAACATTGCTGTTAGGTAATAGTACGTGGTCGATGACCTCAGGTCGCCGACGTCCCGAGCTTGTGACACTTTGTTTGGTGATCTGAAAATTTTCGGATTAGACGATTCTGGTATCTTTTTGCAGCGACTTGTGCTTGGCGTAGATATGCAGGATATAGTGATAGTCGATATCGGGGTTGGTTATGAGAGGAGGTGTTGAACACGTTTTACTGTCTAGTATCCTCGTGTGGCTTTTGCATGCCTTCAACCCTTTGTTAAGTCTTAATCTCTTGGCCCGAAAGTCTAATATTGAGGCAACCAAGTTATTGATGACAGCTCAGGGGTAGTTCGTAAACGCCAAACTGTGTTGGCAGCGAGGCTGAGCCAGATCCGGTTCAGATGGAACTTGGCAGAATTCACGAAAGCGATACCAGAAAAGGAACATGTGCGTGTTGCCTTACTGAATGATCGTCGGTTCAACACGTAATCTTCCCGAGGTCGAGCGTGAACCGGTTGGGTGGTGTTACGACAGGTACTGACACCGCGCGAATGGAGGACGACGATAGACAGTTGATAGCGACTTGAATACCAACCAGTAGGAGTCGGCTGCTTTGTTGAATGGCAGGGCTTGGTCCTGCAATGGCGGAGGCTTCGTGGGTAGTGCTGATGGTGCATCCGTAAGAGGCGGCGATCTCTTGGCCAAGGCAGGGAACAAGGCAGCTAACTAGTGCAACTTGAGGTTGGATTTGCAGACGGCTCACATCGATAAGATGCTCACGCTGAAGGAAGAATGGTGCAGCCAAGACATTTTCGCCATGGTTCCCCGCCGTCCCAGGATTCTAGAGCTTTTTGTTTGATCGCCATTTTGAGGTCGCATTGCCTGAGATTGAAGAGTGCTTGGATGAGCTGGCTTTATATAGTGTGAATTGTCAACAACAGGCTGAATAGCGTGACTCATCTTATAGAGTACTGCTGTGACATGGCGACGAAACGAAGCGAGTGACGATGGTTATCAACAAGCGAGCTATTCTTGTCTTACGGCTCTCGGCTTGGGCTGCAAAATTGCGCGCAAGCCACTGACGGCGATGGTAGGCACTAGCGTTAGAGGACAAGGGCCGGGCGCAAGGTACGCAATCATTCAGGGCGCCAATTGCGACAATGAGCGAGGTCGCCGGTGAATGCGATGGCGATAGAAGGCACGGGTATGTCGCGAACAGGATGCCATTGTAGACGACGTGGAGACGGACTCGTTGGCCAAGGCTACGCAAGGCCGCCCGTCAGCGCAGATCAGGCGAGTGCAGCCTAGTGCCATGTTGAAGTGTTGGTGGTGATGCAGCCAGTCAGCGAAACGAGGCGTCGCGTCATGATTGGTTGGCGAGTTCCGAAATCCATGGAACGAGCGTCGACATCCGTTCCTTTCAGGGATAACACGGTGCAGATGAATTCTCAGCTCGCCTGCCACGGATAGGTTCCGAAGGGGCGCCAAGAATAAGTAGCACGAGCAAATGAGACAAGCTTTTCGATATGTTTTGTAGAAGGCGGTGATGCGATGAGAAGGTGTAATAGCATCAGCAAACACCGGCATACCTAGTAGCAAACAGAGGGTTGGTTTGCCAGCTGGCAGCTACCAACTGCGAACTGCCGAGCCATGTGTTAGCCGGCTGCCGGAATGTCTTCGTTGGTACGGCCGCCGGCACTGTGCGAATAATGAATGGGTGGCGATTGTATTGGAGAGCCGGCGGATGATGATTGAAAGGGGGCATGGAACAAATCGAACGGCCTTTGACAAGGAAAAGAGGTGTCCTCAATTTTGTCGATCTACAGCGTCTAAGCCGTCGATTGATTCCTTCAGCGTCCACATCACTGATCACCACTTCCCTGCGCCATGCCTCGCGCCAGGCGAGTACAGCGTGCCACAGTGCGTGGGAAGGCTGACTGTGGCTTGGACCGTGGTTAGTAAAGTTCGCCAAGTGGCAGGCTCTGGCAGTGCAGTATTTAGCCCCTGTTGGATCTGAAAAAGAACGCCTGTACAAATTAGTGGCTGCCACTGGCTGTGGCTCTTGAAAACCCGGTACCTGCCTTTTACCCTGCCTCGAGGTATTACTGTCGGTATTTTGCTTTCTTCTATTCTGTCCGCATCATCCATCATCCATCAACCCGCTCCGTTTCCAGCGCCGGCCCGGCTCTCGCAACGTGGGTGGCTCCAGCTGCACCACCCTGGACGGCGCTCCTTCCCCAAAGCGGCCGCCACCAAAACTCTTTTCCCTCTCCTCGTCACTACTCACTCTCCTCACTACTTTATTCCACACTACTCGAGGTACTTCTTGGTCTCCTCTTGTCACCATCCACTCACTACCACTTATCTGCTCGAAGTTCCTGTCGTCCATCGCCAACCTCCATCATTCCATCTTGCCCGTCTTGCAAGCCGCGCTACCTCTCCCTGCCACTACCTATACACTCGTCTACATCTCCTACATTCACCACCATCGTCATCATCTTGCGCCCTCGCGCACTACCACGGCATCCCGCTATTTGCTGCGCGCTGCCTTTTCACCTCCGCTACAACGACTAAAGTACCAGCAGCCAGCCCCAACTCCTCTGCGTTCCACGTCGGCTTTCATCTTGGTGCGGGCGGAGCGACCCGCGGCCGCAAGTCGCAGCTGCAACAGAAAATCCAAAAGTCAAAAGCAAACGTCAATGATCTTTATTAGTCGCGTCTCGTCCAAAACTGGCCGCCCGACTATTAATCATGTTGTGGTCGCTCCCATCTAGATCAACCGTCTCTTCCTTGCAACCGCGCACCATGGTTCCCAAGATCACAAACCTCTACGCCATCTGCGGCCTCTGCACCCTTGGTGGCTTACTGCAGGGCTTTGGCGTCTCGTCCCTCTCGGCCATTTTAGCAACATGGCAGGCAAGTTGCTACCGATTTTCTCCTACTAACTCATCACTAACCGACCAATACAGTACAAGGACTATTTCGACAACCCAGAGTCGGTCACTCAAGGTGGCATCATGGCTTCGTTGGCTGGCGGATGCTTGCTTGGTGCGCTCGTCTCGTCGTATATTGGCGATCACATAGGTCGTCGAGACTCCATGATGATTGCCTGCGTTATATTTATTGCAGGTTCCATCGTCATGTGCGCTGTTCAAGACAAATCTATGCTCATCGTCGCTCGAATCATCAATGGCTCCGGCGTTGGCCTACTCACCAGTCAAGGGTAAGAAGTTTTGTCAACTGTGCTATCCCACGCCGTGCTAACTTGCCAAAGTCCCATTTACATTGCGGAAATGAGCCCGTCTAATATGCGAGGTCGGCTCATCGCCATGCAACAATGGATGATAACTTGGGGCGTATGTACATCTACCTTCTCATGCCCGCTCTGCTGTTCGTCTAACTCTCCATCTAGATCCTCATCATGTATTATGTCTCGTACGGAGCCTCCCGCATCGACTCTACTGTCGCTTTTCGGCTCCCGTGGGGCCTGCAGATTGTTCCTGCCCTGACCCTACTCTGTTGTCTACCCATGATGCCGAGATCTCCACGATGGCTCGCTACCAAGGGTCGCTGGGATGAGGCACTGGAAGTGTTGGCCATGGTTCGCGCCAAGGGTGACAAAAGCGACCCGAATACTCTTTCTGAGTTGCAAGATATCAAGGACAGAGTTGAGTAAGTATTCAATACTTGATCACATGCCAATCCACTCACACTTCCTCCAGGCAAGAAAATAGTTACAAGTCTACCTCTTGGGGCGAGTTGTTCAACCGCCGCAACATTATCCGCCTCCATGTCGCCTGCTTCACCCACATTTGGTCGCAGTACAGTGGTGTCAACGCTTTGATGTACTACATTGTCTACATTTTTCAGATGGCCGGACTTTCGGGCACCACAAACCTCACCATTTCCAGTATTCAATACGTCATCAACGTTGTCATGACAGTGCCGACGCTGCTATATTCTGACAGATTTCCCCGTCGCAAGGTCATGATGACTGGCAGTCTCCTCATGGCCATCTTGCATTTCACCATGGCCGCCGTCATGGCTACCAACGGCCACCCCGTCCCCGGCGGACTCGAAGGCACGCCAACTGTTACCTGGACACTCTACGCTGGCCGCGCGAGCCAGGCTATTATCGCCTGCAGTTACATCTTCACCGCCACATATGCTTTGACCTGGGGACCTATGGGCTGGATATACCCCTCGGAAATTATTCCGCTCTACATTCGATCAAAGGCCGTGTCGTTGGCCACTCTCTTCAACTGGGGATGCAACTTCAGCCTGACCTTTTTTACTCCGACGGCATTCCGCAATATACAGTGGCGATTTTACATTATTTTCGGGTCATTTTGCGTTGGCGCCTTTGTTCACGTCTTTTTCTTCTTTCAAGAGACACAGGGCCGATCTTTGGAGGAAATGAATGACATTTTTGACAACAATACCTTTGCCTTTGGAAAGATTCGAAACGACAGCCACGATTTCCGAAAGCGCGTACGAAAAGCTGGAGAGAGGATTGACTACTCACCACCAACGTCAGAAGTCGCTGAGCTGGGGCTTTCTGACAGAAACTAGACCAACTATGATACCACAGGGCGCGTGCCGACTGCAAATCTATGAGTTAACTTGGGCCGGAAAATATATTACATAAGCGTTTTTTATTGCATTAGATATACATGTAAGCGAGTTGTTGGTGCTGGGACTGGATGCATGGAGCACCTTGCTGCCTACACAATTGACTTTACTTGTCCAACTTGTTTTTCTCTGTGTGACGTTTGATACGATGTTGGGTATGGCTAAGCTGTGTTCGGTCATTCAAAAAGCAGGGCATGAGGACGTCGAGTCGTACAGCTGCCTACAGATGTGTACCTGTCTGACCCCATTCTCTCTCTGACGTACCACTATGTAACTAGGCTCGGTCATGTGAAAGCAGTGCCTAGGAACGTCGAGTCATCAGCTGCCTGAAAATATATCTGCCTAACCTCATTCTCTCTTTGACGTTACATGTTATTCGGCGGTGAACTCGACTTAGTTGTTTAAAGCAGTGTCTAGGAACGTCCAGTCGTACAGCTACCTACA
>NW_006271970.1:615956-631528 GCF_000225605.1 Cordyceps militaris CM01
GTACAGCTACCTACAGACGTGTACCTGTCTGAGCTCATTCTCTCTCTGACGTGACATGTTATTAGGCTTGGTTAAATTAGGCTCAGTTGTTTAAAGCAGTGCCTAGGAACGTCGAGTCGTACAGCTACCTACAGACGTGTACCTGTCTGAGCTCATTCTCTCTTTGACGTTGCATGTTATTAGGCTCGGTTGAATTAGGCTCATTTGTTTGCTTCTTGATGGAGTCGCATTCCCAATTTTCTCTATTTTGGTATATTTTAGTTCTAGAAACGGAGAAGGGATATTTCTAAAGGTAACCTTGATACTCGGGCCAGAGGGCCTTGGGCGTGTTGCGCTCGTCCAGCCTTTCCTATGTAAAGACGCATCACCGCAACGATAAATCAGTCTTCGATTCCCCGTTTGTTGAATCACGGCCAGTCTAGACAGCTGTGCGCAAGAGTCGGAAACCAGGGCAAGTTCGTGTAGGTTTGCTGGATCAAGGTTGGTTTGACAAGTTGTAAGACTCGCTTCCTCCCAGATACCATTTCGAACAATAAAAGCCAATTTCACCACTTGATTACGATACGAATCCAACCGCTTGAAAGAGAAGGAAAAAAAAAACAACCGAACATTCATGTGGCCGACCTTCGCTCCCAATTCCGGAGCCGGCTGGGCCACCACCAGCTGGAACCCCGGCATTACAAGACTGGTCTGGCCCACCCCGACGCCCCCGCCGCCCGGCGTCACACATGTATTTTACTGGTGGTGCCCGAGCCGCCAGTGCCGGGGAAAGTACCGGCTTGAGCTCCGCGTTACCAACCGGTGCCTGCGCTGCGGCACCTATTTCCGCTCGGCCACCTGCCCCACCCTCTGCTTCGCCCACTGCAGTAGCCCCGGGGGGTGGCTGCATCGCACGACGTTCTGGTGGAACTTACGCTTGGTCACTAGGGCGCAGTATCTCGAGTTGAGAGCGGCACGACAGCGAGAGCGAGAGCGAGAGGAGGACGCTGCGGCGGCGGAGCCCCTATGGTGCATGCTCGAAGAATCGGTCAGCGACGATGTGGTGGAGGAGGAGGACGAGAAGGAGGACGATGAGGACGATGAGGACGATGAGGACGATGAGGACGATGAGGACGATGAGGACGATGAGGACGATGAGGACGATGAGGACGATGAGGACGATGAGGACGATGAGGACGAGGACGACGAGGAAGAGGAGGAGGAGTAGGGAGAGCCGGTCGGCGATGAGGCGGTGCCTACAACCTAGTACAAGTACACACGCTGGGCCCGCGCGGGGGGGTTCTTTATTTCTCGCAATCTGGCCATCTTTTTCGGCTTTGGACTTGAAGGTGCTGGTAGTCCTGCAAAGAGATCTTCTTTGTCAATCTTGGGTGAAGAATGGGGTTAGTACATGGTAGATGGACATTATAGGTCCAAGAGCACATCAAAGGTATACAAACCAACACGAGTATTATGATGGAATTTATATAGATAGATAGAAAATAGATAAACCGAATATCTGCCTTGCTAGTAAGCAGGGCATGAGGAGGTCGAGTTGCATAGCTGCCTATAGATATGTACCTGTCTAACGTTTGATGTTGCTGAGCTTGGTTGATTGGCTATTAAGGAAGCCGAGTTTTCCAAGTTTTGCTATTTTGGTGTAATAGTTTTGAACAACAGATGATGAATATTAGCAAAATGGTAGCCTTGGTACTCGATCTAGGCCTTGCGCGTGTTGTGCTTGTCCAGACCTTGTCAGTGGCCTCTTGTGTAAGCCGCATCGCCACAAAAACAAAGCAGAGTTGTTGTTTTTTTCGTCTATTGAATCACGACCAGTCTCGACAAAGACACGAATACAAAGGCGAATACATTTGCTGAATCACGACCAGTCTCGCCAGTTCTTAAAGACTCGATTCCTCTTCCCAAATACCATGTCAAGAACGGAAAAAAAGCCAGTTTCTCACTAGTCCATCACGGTACAAACCAAACCGTTCCAAAAGAGACAAAAGAACAAAGCGCAAAACCCCAACCACGTTCACGATGCCGACCTTTACTCGGGGGCGCCGCGAGACTAGGAACAACCACCCGGGGCCCGCGCCGCCCGCGCCGCCCGGCTTCGAACAGGTCTTGTGCTGGCTTTGCCCAAGCCACCTCTGCAACTGGGAGCAATGGCACGACGTCCGCGCCACCAACCGGTGCCTGAAATGCGGCACTTGCTTCAGCGCCGCCACCTGCCGCACCGTCTGGGTCCAGCGCCGCATCGGCCACAGCGGGAGGGCCGTGTGAAAGATCTGCTTTGGCGACGACGGCTACCAGTTCAATAGCATTACGCCGCAGCAGCGAGGGTAGGTGTGGGTGATGCGGCAGCGCGCCTGCGACCTAATTACTGCACACGCCAGGGCAAGGGTTCCCTTTGTTTCTCATCGTATTTTTCAGGGTTGGACTTGAAGGGTGCTGCTGATTCAATCTTGGGGAGAATGGGGGTTAGTACACGGTAGACCTTACATCATGGGTCCAAGAGCACAGCACGGGTATACGAACCAACACGATTACCACGATAGAATTCATACATACAAATACAAAAACAGAAGAGCCGAATGTCTGCCTCACCAGTAAGCCTTGTCTTCTCAGCAACATGTGAAACCAGGACGGGCGTAAATCAGTGTGGTTTTTCCTTTGTGGGATCTCTTTCTTGTTTTCGGTTCTCATTAGGCATCCTGAACTGGTGCAACCAGCGCCCGTACTCTTTTCCATCTTCTTTTTTTGATGTTTCGTATTTGCTTCTTTGCAGAAACCAAGAACAAATAAAGACTCCCCTCAGAGAGAAAAAAAAAGACACAGAGGTCGACCAAAAAATATAAAAAAAGAATAATCAAACACATCCCAGCAATTCCCGTTTCCACAACGGCCCAAAACCATAAAACAAGATAGCAGGATTGAACAAAAAAAAGTTGACACAAAGCAGGGAGGGTATAACAAGGCCGTGGCGTGTAGACGCTCATGCCTCGAGGACCTTGTTCTTCTTCTTTTGCTCAACCTTCAGCAATAGTGCGCGGTTGATGTGCGGCAGGACACCACCGTAGGCGATCGTGGCGCGGATCAGGGTGTCGAGCTCTTCGTCACCACGGATAGCGAGCTGCAGATGTCTGGGCGTAATGCGCTTGACCTTGAGGTCCTTGGCGGCGTTCTGCGACGAGTGATTAGCGTGAATTGAATTGCACGGGGGGTACGAGACGTACGCCAGCCAGCTCGAGAACTTCGGCGGTGAGATATTCAAGAACAGCGGTAACGTAGACAGCTGCCTTGGCTCCGACGCGCATCTTGCTCTGGGTGTTTTGCTTCAGGAATCGTTTGACACGACCACAGGGGAACTATACATTTCGATAATTAGCATCATCGCCTGGCAAACTGAGCGGAACATTTGCGCAAAGCTTCGCCAAACGCTCGCGACAGGATCGCATGAGCCCCACACACCAACAGACTCCTGCCGGTGCCTGGTTTGCTGCCATCAACAGCAGGCGCAGCAAACGTCGCGCATCAAATCCACCACCAGACAAAGCTCCAGTCGCATGCTGTAAACAGACAAGGATACAGTTTCCCGTGTAGGGAAGCTCGGGAACGCGTCTCGAATCGGTGAGCTGGCAGCGGTCGGCAATGTGGCGGGCCTCCCGAGGGGTTGGCACGAGGGGTGGCGTGCGCGACGGTGGTACCGGGTGCGCGGAGGAGGGGAAAATTGTGTAGATTTGTCGCATTCTCACGAGACAATCCTGCTTTCCCGATGCTTACCTGGAGGCCTGCGCGAGCAGAGTGGCTCTGCTGCTTCTTCTGACCCTCGACGCCGCTGGTCTTACCACCAGAGCTCTTTCCGCCAGAAGACTTTCCTTTGCCGCCGGGCATTTTGACGTTGATATCGAGACGAGAAAAAATTCTAGTAAAATCGAGAAATCGGGGGAGGATGCCACAAGAAAATGCGCAACCGAGTCGAATAAAAAGCTGAATACCAACGGGTTGATGATGCGTTGGAGGGGGGGGTCTGTTGATGAAGGAGTAGCGTTGGTGCAGGGCGTGGTGGCGGGCGGTGTTTACGGCAGAAATTTAGCTCGGTGCAGCTGGCCAAGCTGATTCGAATGTTGTTGTTTGGGGCGCCGCAGAGGAGGGGAGGCGGCGCTGCTGCAAGGCCCAAGGCTGGTGTTTGGAGGACGGTGGCGTCAACCAATCATGGTCCGTCACTATTATCCAGTAATGCGCCACGCTCGCAAGATGTGGCTAGTGTCTCCGCCACCTGTTTCCGGAAGCCGAAGATTCGCCGCTCTGGGCCATCTAGCCAGGCAAATGCCTGGCGAGCAGGCACAAGGCAGCAGTGGCCGTGTGCAAGCGATGGTACTTTGTTTTGCTCGAGGGTGCGACAATATGGTCGTTAGATGTCGGTCATCTCATACTTTTTTGGCAGGTCGATGTTGGAGGCTGAAATGGCGCAAGCTGTGTTGGCTCGATAGCCGCTGCTTGAGACTTGCTTGCTTGGGGTGGAAGCCCAGCATGGGCAACACACAGTTGGTATGCATCAGCCAACCATATTGAATCGTAAACTCAGCGAGGGATCATTTTCGGCCGAAGTTTCATAGATTTCGATGTCGTCACTGCTGCTTTGCCGTGTATTCGGTGATAACGCAGGACCATATACTGACTGGACTTGAATGGTGCTGCTGAAGCAGCACAATCGAGGCTGCCCACGAGGTACAGCCTGTCTGCCCCGCCGAACGGTCGCAAGCAGTGGTGGCTGTGTCGCTGTCACTGTGTGGCTGGAGAGTCTGTCCCGCCACAAGTCATTGTTGGCCTCAACTAGCGAGAGGCTCGCGAATGTAAACACTCATGCTCCCCACTCGTGCAACAACGCGAAAGTCTGCAACTGGCATTTGGCTGGCGCGTTAGCGCGATATGTGCTCTGTTGACCTGCAGCTTCGGTTGCTTTTGGTTTTGAATGGCCCGATAGCCGAATTGCTGATAGCCAACCTGCGGACCTACCTGGCCTTGCGACACGACACGCTCCGAGGTTACGTTACGGGATGATGGCAGCATCTAAGTATCCAAGACGTTGCTCTACCGAGTTCTACGACATGATGCTTATTATAGCACGAAATGATGCCCCAAAGCACGTCACCGATTGACATGGAGTTGCACAGGCTGTATGCGACAAGCACTGCGAGACGATGCTCTGGTGTTTACCTTGGAGGTGTATGTATGGCAAGAATCTGGTCTCATGGGCAGATTGCGACTGCCTCGATGCGCACACACATGCCGGAGGGGAAAAACACATGTGGTGGCAAGCCGACCTGTTACTCGGACCCTTTTTCTAAACGGGCCTCGACTTCGCCAAGTCTGCATTCTTGTCCTGTGAAATATGGATCAAGTCGCGTCCTATATACCACTGCAGACCAAGCAAGGCTTCTTTGCAGTTTTCACAGCATTCGAATCAACACTGATTTTTAACACTTCATGCTCAAGCAGACCAGTGGCACACACGATGTCCGCTCTATCCAATGGGAATACACGTTACGATGTCTCGAGATGGATCTCCGAAGAGGCAACAATATCGTGCCTGCTTGTTTACTTGCTTGCCCCTGCTACCACGTTGGTGAGCCTAGACTGTGCTGCGAGCCGTGCAGCTGCAGGTCGAGTGGGGGATGGCCGTGCAGTAGAGTGCGGATAGCTGCATGTGGTCGGGCTGCATGCAGAGCATCCTATTGACACGAGATCCAGGTAGGGCTCGCGCGAGAGCTTCATTCATGTTACCCAAAGCGACCAGCAAAATATCATGGGTAGACACTACTTCAGCCAAGATCGAGTACGAGCCTGCGCACTGGGTGAGGTCAAGGACAAAAAGACAGAATTAGGAGGTCTTGGGCAAATGGGGTCCATGACAGCTGGCGGACCTGCTGTGACCAGTTTGTGCGGTGAATATCGAATCTGGACCTGTGCACGAGGTCGCGCCGGCACGTCAATGTACATGACGTCAAAGGGCGCAACATGGAAAAGAATGGAGCTCTCTTTGTGCTGAACCAGCGTGTTTGCGCCGTTGCGCTGCAAGTATTATTAGATGGTCGTGTATTCCGTACTCCGTAGATTATCGCTCCTCTGTGGAGGCTTCAAGTGACGCTCACGTACCAGTAAGGCCGGCTTCCGAGGAGCCAGTTTTCCAAGCAGGCGAAACCCGATCTAATTTGGTGGCAGCCGCGGTGGCTTGAGGCAGCTGGGGTTTTTAACGAATTGTGGCGGCATAAGGGGGTGGCACTGTGGCAACTTGACAGGCTCCCTCGTTAACCCAGGTTCTCAAAAGTTGATAACGATCTTGCTCGCATCCCAGCAGGGTACTTGGGGGCCCTTGTGCTAATATGTACATAGTGTAACCCTTCAGCGCTCGTGACATGGGATGGCGGGCCGCACGATTGCACAATGCACGTCGATGTGAAGACCTGATAAGAAGCAGAATCAACGCGGTCACTTGTTATGCCAAGACAAAAATCCGGAACAGTTTGGTGCAACCATGGTCGCTAAGACAGACACTCTCCTTTCCGATTCGTCTGGCGGCAATTCTTACTCGTACGAAAGTAATACATTTACCCGTGGCTAACTCCAAGTATTTACTGGATGAATGCATGGCGGACCCGTCTTGTCCACGCACATGGTCCGGGCCGCATGCGGGTGGACGCGTTGGATGTGGTTATGCAGAAACAGGGATAAGCTAATAATCATCGAGGTTCAAATGAGGGGCGATGAACAATGGGATGCTAACTAGTTGGCCACCGCTTTCACAGCCGGAGATAATTTACCAAAGGCTGGACGCTGGAGCCGTAGCACTAGTTAACTGATCTGAAATAACAAGAAATACGGATATGGTGGGAAGTATTGTTTTGCCTACCAAAAGGGCGGTGTGACCGAAAGGGGAGGGGGGGGTAATGGATGATTCAACAATCTACATATCCCAGGATAATTATCACCTAAATTGAAGCCTTGCGCTTCCAACAGACAGTGGACAAAGATCTGGAAGGTGATCTTCTGTCTTGCTTACCCGTGTAACCTAAGCCAGGGATGGTAGACTGTTCGTTAATGAGAGGTAGTATTAAGCGTAATTAGGAATAATGCTGCCTTCGATTTGCTGATCCTGTAATTTGTAGCTTATGGTTCATTCTCCATCTCTGTCGTAGCCCTTGG
Source organism: Cordyceps militaris CM01 (assembly GCF_000225605.1). Classification (NCBI taxonomy): domain Eukaryota; kingdom Fungi; phylum Ascomycota; class Sordariomycetes; order Hypocreales; family Cordycipitaceae; genus Cordyceps; species Cordyceps militaris. The sequence continues at coordinate 623,145 of NW_006271970.1, forward strand.
TAAAATTTGGACGACTATCATTGAAGACAACGTAGATGCGCTCTAAAGCGGTCATTTCTCCTGTAAATTTGACCCAGTGGATGCCGTCGATATTGACGTAGCGGGAGCCTCGAGATTCGTCTCCAAAGTAGGGGTAGTCCTGGTAGTTGATTGTGAGTTTCCTCAAGGAACTCCCGTGAAAGTCCCTAATGGCTGCCAATGTCTCTGCTGTAGGGGGAATATGACACTCTGGTGGACCTTCCAAGCTCTGGAATCGAGTTGTCACGTCGTCTGCTTCCCAGCGAAATTCGGTCAGTGCATTCATTCGGGCAAAGCACCGCCGACCAATAGGCCATTCTACTGGATCCATGTCGTCGGGATTATAAGGCCACCTGATGTTTAAGAAATGCAGACAGGAGAGCGATGGTAACTGCTGCGCGGACAATGCTTCCGCCATTTGATGAGGAAGAAGCACAATGGTGCTGGTAAGTGTCAGTCTGCTCAACGCTGGAAACGCCGGTTTATCCCGCGGTATCGTAAACGGAATATCCTGGAAACGGTCTCTTGGGATATCTTTGACGTAATCGGGGTTTGTTGAGCGTTTGTAGCAGTCAGCAACGGTAGCCCACTGGCCAAAGGGCGGTGCTGCTGGGTACCATTCAAAATCGAACAAGCTCAAATCACAGTACCAGAGGAGTTCTTCAAGCTCTTGGAAACGATGCAAAGCCCGTATAAGTGACGGCAAAGGCGCACCAAAGTCCAAGCCAGTTTCATCAGTGATGAAATTCATTTCTAGCCGCCGCAAGCCCGCTGGAAGCTGGGAGAGAATGGCCGCAACGTCGGTCAGAGCCGCGCGACTCTCCAAGTCCCTGTTATTTCCGCCGTAGATGCCGTCGTACTCTTCAGTCGAAAAACAAAAGTCGAGATTTTTCAGCCGAGACAAGAAGCCATTTCGGCGAAAGTCAGCGACAAGCAGCTGGAGGCCTGTAGTTTCGTGAATTACAAAGTTGGCCCGTTGTAGCATCTGGTCAAAAGTGCATTCCCTGAGTCTTCTGCAGCTATGCAGCAAGCACCAAAAATCCTTATAGTATCCATATCTACGACATCGGAAGTCCGTATAAAGGATACCGCAACGATAACGAAGTGGCAGGCGCGTGTCATTCAGCTCAAGTGCAAGGACAATTATGTCGCCAAGAATTTCGTTGGACAGGTTAAGCAGGGACTTCATATTCAAAGGGGCTTGAACGGTATGAGACGAAGCTGTTTCCAAGCGGACGAAGTTGATGGAAAAGAAGTTGATGGAAAAGAAGTTGATGGAAAAGCAAAAATGTTAGTTAGTGGTTTTTGCTGCCTAGCCAAGTACCTACGTACTTCTCCAGCTGCGCCCCCACTTTTTCGGGTCGTCCTGCCCTGGAAAAGCAGCAGCACCAACATTCATGAACTGATAAAGCACTGTACAGCGACATCATTGATGGCTCAGCATTTATAAGTGGCATGCCCACATGGAATCATTATTACTGGAATCCCTCAGAAGAAATGCCCCTGGCTTCAATGCAAGAAAAACAGGGGAAAGAAAAAGAACGTCAATTTTGATGTTCTGTCGTGGGTCTCAATAACTACCTAGGTAGGCTTGTGGCTGCGTTGGCTGCCAGCCTGGTTCTCGTCGTCGTTCTGGAAATGGTTTTCGGCATCGTCTTGCTGAGTTGCGCCCTGCTCGACGTAGCACTGAAATCTTTCGCGCTTGGCACCAGTTTCTCCGAATCTTCGCTAGCGCTTCCTCGCGTGTCATGGTTGGCATAAGAGCCGGGCCAGTGAGGTCAACAAAGCTGGCGCTGCTGCTGCCAGACGGTGTTCGGAGCTTTTCGTTGAATGACGAGTTGTGCTGAGAGGCCGCGTCTCGAACTGGGACAGTTGTTGTCGTGACCTTCGATCGCGTTGTTGACGCATACCAAGTAGGTGCTAGGAGAGAAGTACGTTGACAATAGTTATGTACAGAGCTGCAACCTTGATGCCAGTCATCTTCGTCTTGTTGCTCATATCAAGTTTGACCCACAGCTGGCCACGTCCGGGTGAGACATCACTGAAGCGTGCACCATTATTGGCTAATAACTAGGTAATGGGATGAATAACGGTGGAAAAGGAGCTTGGGAGTTGACAAGAGAGGTTAGACCGGTGTGTGAGACTTGCTGAATACAAGGAAGAAGCAATGTATTTCTGATTATTTGTCCTTGCCAATAATTAATGGGAATAACAAAAAGTCAACGAAAGGTACCTAGGAGTTAGATCGGCTGGTTGGCCATCGATAGACCCTGATGCGGGTTTCCGCGCGGTGTTTTGTTTCAAAGTCGGCAACAGAGAACCATGTACATATGTAGTTTCTGTTGGCAACCACGCTATTAAGAGAATTCGTGTAGTACAGATCAAACCTGTTTTCACAAGTTCCGATGAACAAAGGAATCATCTCTTTATACTAAATGCTGGCAAACAGGGTCTTCGGTGGTTGCTGGGGCAAGGGCAGCGGGTAGGGCTCCTTGCTGGCTGCTGCCTTTGTGGTAAAGCCAGCGAGCGGCGCGCAACAAATATTATATTATAGCTGAGAAAAAGGTAGCCCGGTATGTACGAGTGGGAGGGCGTTTATTGGATGAATGTGGCGTGCGTTGCCTGCAAGGGGAGTGGGCGAGGCAGCCAACAGCATGCTTGCATTAACGTTACAATATATTTGTCAAATGGCAACCGAGAGCCAGTGCTGGAGATGACACTGACCCCTAATAAATGATAACATAATACTTGTATATTCGCTTGGTGCTTTGCAAAGGTTATAGGGGTATTAGTGTGTGGAGGGAGGCCTGGTGAGTGGCTGGCTGTGGATGGAGATGGCCAGAGTTGGACACAGAGAGCCACAGGTACACGCAGCGTCCATCATGGCGCCTCAACCAAAATTCTAGCGCCCTGTGGGCATGTTATACGGGCTTGCACTCTAGTAAATCTAGTAAATGGCCCGCCCCTTTTGGAGCTCCCCATTGGAACTCGCAGGACATGGTGGTCATGGATGATTTAATGTCAATTATTTTGATTCTAATTATAATCACACCAGATATAGTAAGCCGGGGCCGAGCCCTGGTAGCCCCCTTTTGCGCTGTAAATTATGATGAATACATGGTGCAAGGTAGCCGGCCTCTCATTCTCAAAGGCGCGGTAATACAGCACTGTACTACCTAACTACAACCGCCTACAACCACCTACAACCACCTACAACCCACCTACCAATCCTCCAGGACCTTCACCACCAAAGTTTTGCCAACAACCTCCGCCCGCAACCCATTCTGTGGCTCCAACCCCCAAGCGCATGTAGCGTCTTTTTTTTTCTTCCTCTTCCTACTCCTTGCCATTTTTTTTTTCTTTCCCCCGAACATCCCATCCTTCTCTCTGCTTTGCTTGCAACCCCTTCTTCTCCTCCTCCTCCCCCCCTCTTCCTCCGTCTCCCGCCTCGTCCTCCCTCATCACACACTCACGACCCGTCGATCCCGGTCGACTCGTGAAAGGAGAGAACCCTTCTCCTGTGCTTGCTTGTGCGGCAGAATACTGGCACTCGGCCGCCATCTCATCCACCACCACCACCCACCCCATCCCGTCTCCCGCCCCTCGGGAGCCCGACTACACCATCTCCCGCAACGGAAACCTTGTCTCCAAAAGACCCTAACCAAGTCCTAGCGTCCGTCGCCTCGCACACGTTCATCCACTGCACCCTGCGACCGTCGTTACTACGCCACCACACCAAACATACATTAATCGCCTTTCAGCCCGCCTGACTGACCTGAGTCGCCCATCACACGGACAGCCTCCGCTGCCAGCTTATTACGTCTACGGCCCGCCGCTCTACCACACCCCTGCGTTTGCCTGTTTCGTGGCTCACGCATCACCACTCGCTTTGGAGAGCCTCTGATACCCCGGCCCACGTCGACTCGAGTCCAGTCCATCATCGCCCACCCAGATATCTCCGTCAACCCGACCACAAGGACAAGTTTTTCGTCCGGCGACACTTGCTTTGCTGAATCTCGTCGCGCCCGTGATAATTCTGCAACTTTACGACGCTTCCAGCTTTCATTTCTCAACGAGCCTTCGAACGATACGAATTTTCATGACTTGCCTCCTGAACGATTATTCCACTCAATAATCGGAATCTCTTTCCGCCGACATCTCACCAAGTCACATTATTAGTGTCGTACTTTTTTTTGCTCTCAACTTACGGTGACACTGCCCTGTCCCGTCTAGAGCTGTCCACTTCCGGCTCTTTCCTGGTCATTGCGCACAATGGCTCAGCAACCTCACGACATGGGTTATCTCGATTATAACTCGGGCTCCAACCGCTCGCCAAGCACCTCCCGTCAACAATATGGCGGTGGTGCTCCCGGCTTTAATACCGGTCTATCGCTCCCCAGACAGGCCCAGCGCCCTTTTGATGGACACATGGGCTCTTCCGGCCTCTACCCTCCCGACAGGGGCAACGCCGGATACGGCGCCCGGGGGATGGATACCATCTCCGGTGGCGCTGTTCCTAGCTACATGCTAGATGGCAATCAGGGCTGGAATTACAGCGCTTCTGGTGCTGCCACAGTCAACGGTGCTGTGAATGGCCCCAACAGGAGCCGCAGCAGCAACCGTAGGGCTGCTTTGCCCCAGGTAAGCGCGAAACTGCCATGTGTCTGAAAGTACTGTTTCGCTAATTACCCATAGAACTGGACCGACCACCCTCCCATGCCCCCCATACCGTCCAATCTCCAAGCCTACGGCGGTGGAGGCCTCAACGGCTCTCACCTCTCCAACGGCAATCTCCGTGTCGACCACCCCGGCACACATCCATCTCCTGATATGCGTTCCACCGGCTCCGACCCCGACCAGCTTATTCCAACCGCTATTGTCATCAAGAATATCCCTTTCGCTGTCCGCAAGGAGACTTTGGCTTCCATCATGCTCGATTTGCACCTACCCCAACCCTACGCCTTCAACTACCACTTCGATAATGGCGTCTTTCGCGGCCTTGCCTTTGCCAACTTCCAGTCCGCCGAAGACACCAGACTCGTCATTGAGACCATGAACGGCATGGACGTCCAGACTCGGAAGCTTCGTGTCGAGTACAAGAAGATGCTCCCCGAGGCCGAGCGCGAGCGTATTGAGCGTGAGAAGCGCGAGCGACGTGGCCAGTTGGAAGAGCAGCACCGGGGCCCTATGCTTCACCAGCAGAGCTCCATCCAGTCTCTTGGTGCCATGTCCCAGTCTCAGCAGCGTGGCAATCCTGCTGGCTATCTAGGTATGTCTGAAGTGCGCTGCCTGCCAACAATCATATCACCTAACCCCTTTTACTAGGTGACGTCGACTTGAACGACCCGCAAACGCTAGATTTCTATACCGAGCTAGTCATGTTCCGTCGTGATGACTCCCGCGAAATTCTCGTCTTCCCACCAGGCATCGCTCCTGAGCACCGTCGCTCGATCCACATTCTTGCCCATCACATGGGCCTCGAGCACCAGTCAATCGGTGAAGCCGACTCTCGCCAGCTTACTGTACTCAAGCGCCAGCAGCCCTCCCCGACCGCCAACGTCCACAGTGCCCCTGCCAACAGCCTTGATGTCCATAAGCGTGGTTTAAGCAGGGCCGCCACCTTTGACTTCGCTGCCGACCGAGAGTCTCGTGGTGTGAGCAACAACAACTCACACATTACCGGCCGCCAGGGCCCCACACTCGAGCTTCCCGGAAGCCCCGATGGCGTTGGCATCCCCAACAGCCTGCGCGCCGCCAAGAGTTTTGCCGACCTGCGTTCCTTCACTCCTAGTCCGTCTCAGGCATCGTCAAGCTATCTCACCCCTAACCCTGGCATGGGTAGCATCGGCCCTGGCTCAACTGCCCGCTTCGGTGATTACATGAGCGCACAACAAGCCCACCCTGGCAACCCCTCCACTCCCGGCACCAAGAATGACCATGGCCTGGCTAGCGCACTTGGTGGCCTCAACCTGGGCTCTTACGAGTCCAACACCATCTCCGGCCAAAACCGCAATGCCCCTGGTGCTATTGGCAGCCAGCGACCCAGCGGCGTGAGCAACGGACCCAAGGGTGCTCCCGATCGCCAGCCCCGCGGCCCTGAGTGGGAGCCTTCTGCCGGGTTCGGTGGCCGTGGTCGATCCAACGGACACATACAGCGAAGCAGCGGTAGGTTGTCCGCAAAAACACCAGCAAACAAATTCGACTAACTTGTCGTGCCAGACTCGTCTGATAACGGAGCTCGCATTGGCGCCGGACCGACTAGTGCGGCCCGGTTCTAAGCTTGAGCTTCAATGGCCACTTGTCCTGATCTTGGGCGCCGTGGCCTTTGTCTAGCTAGGGGGCGTGGTGCTACTTTGGCACGGCGCGACCCTAGTTTGTATTATGAATGAATCACTCCTATGTTGCCATAGCGGCGGCAGCATGAACCCTCTATTTTATGATATGGATGCCGAGAGTGATGAACTGAAACTCTTGGTGGCCAGTTATGACGATGCATATCTGCGGAACGAGAGCATTGGACGGAGGCTCGAAGATGCAATATTAATTCAACCCCTTGACAGCCTTTTACGACAAGTCGACATCCTTTCCCCAGCCAGGCAAGCGATGAAAGAGTCATCTTTGCCTACTGACGGTCGCGGGTTTCGGCTATACGTTGACGATGATGATGTGTTATTTATTTTACGATTTGACGTCTAGACAACTGCGTCTGTTTGCGTGTCGGGCTATGGCTTGCACTGACGACATGGCGAGGCTGCTTCAGCAATGAGCAAGACAACTGTCAGAAGAGAAGACGACAACGCAGAATGACCCCCCCCCTCAAAAAAATCTATACCCATTTAATACCCGATCAAACGAGCAGATACGACTATGACGACAACGAATTACTGTCCAGCGCATGCACATTGACGCATAGCAGCTGATGATGGGAGGAAGGGTAGTCAGAGTGAAAGCATGCCCACCACCGAGAGGTATGGCACGGGCTTGTGAAGGAGCTGACGAGGTTGAATATCTTTATCGCTTTGAAATTTTGTTCACTGTTCTGTTTCTCTACTGCTACTCGTTTTTTGTTACTCGTTTTCTTTTCTTGGATTTTTCTTGTTTTCTTTTTTGATCTGTGGACACTTGCAATGGGTGTTCCTTGACCCGACGTTTTTGTAATCGGCCAGCATAGTACTACTCTGGCAGGGGCGGAAAAAAACCTACTATAGACAGGGAGCAAAGGGACGAGTGGCCTGGGGCTACTTGAGCCTTTTGTGAGGAGCTTTTATTCAGGGCGGGGGGCTGTTGGAAATCAAGGCATTTTCTTGGAATGGTGGTTTGTGAAAGACGGATTTGATTTGCGACGGGACGACGGAATCGAAGCTGAATTGTGGCAATGCTTTGCTTCCTTCCTGGGGAGGGATGCTGAAGCATAGTTTCAAAATGAAGACGTATGTTGTATGAAATTGGGTGTCTGTCCTACTGTGACTGTGCCGGCTTGTAATTGTTGTGCTTGTATTAAGTGCGCCATGCTGTGACTCGAGCCTCTGAGAAGTTTGTTGCGAATTCGCATCACGAGTGAAGCTCAGGCACTGATTCACTGATTATCAAGAGCACTAGGGGGACGGAGACGAAAGAAACGACCGGTTAGTACTATACTATCCAATGCCAGGTTCTCTTTTTTTTCCCCATTATTATTCTACTATTCTATAATTATAATTATAATTGTTCTCTTTCGTTTTCATTACTCGCATGCCCCAGTAAAACAAACGTCATCGCTGTCACAGGTCTAACCGCCCAACACCTCTTTGGGTTAACAACTCCACCCTGACCGTTGACATTGAACTCTCTTTGCCTCTGGTGCATCAATCCAACTCTATATCAACGCAATTTGATACAATGACAATACCAAAACCAACAGAGGACAGGGCTGCGGCACCCCATCCGGATTCCATTCGCAGAAATTGGGTGCACGTCGCCGCACCCAAGAACAAGCAGTGGACGACAGCCATGGACGGCGTCGGCAAGCTGACGCTCGTCGAGGCCGCGCTGCCGACACCCCAAGAAGGCGAGGTGCTAGTCAAGATGTCGGCTGTGAGCCTCAACTACCGCGACGTCCAAGGTATTTTTTTTCCTTTTTTTTAATATATATATATATATCTATATATTCGTCTTTGCGTCCTTGAAGAGAAAGCCACGGTGCTAACAACACTACGCAAGTCTGCGAGGGCGTCTTCAACCAGTACAACAGCGCCCACGCCGGCGGCAGCCCAGCCCTCGTGCCGTGCTCCGACATGTGCGGCACCGTCGTCGACGCCTCGCGGGACCGCACACGGCGCTTCGCCCCCGGCAGCCGGGTGCTGGCCATCCACCTGCAGAGCCACCTG